>NW_028270182.1:9550137-9701271 GCF_037043375.1 Chiloscyllium plagiosum
AGTGCTGGTGTTTGGACTGGGGTGGACAAAGTTAAAAACCATATGTCAGGTTACAGCCCATTGGAAGCATTAGCTTTCAGAGTGCCACTCCTTCATCATGATGATGCACTCCGAAAGTTAGTGCTTCCAGTTAAACCTGTTGGACTATAACCTGGTGTTGGGTGGTTTTTAAACTGTGTAGAAACAAAGTAGTCTTTGTGGTCAAACCCTCACGTAAGACTCCCATTAGCCTTCCTGATTATCGGTTCATAAACATTCTGCCACTTAATGCTCCAAGTCCCCCAGATCCCTCTGCATATTGGAATTCCCATTCCCGATTTCCCCCTCAATATTGTCGCAAGCCCTTCAGCAGTCCTGCCATCTCTTTATCCGCCTGGGGGGGTCAAACCATTTTGGACAAATGATGGGTTAGGACAGACAGTCCATCGGTGGCTGAGTGTATTGACCCACTGAGCCTCAGGAGGGAGTTAGAGAGCCCCCGCTCTCAACATTGGACCCGACTGGACCACATCTTCTGACAATCTGAGGCCTGGTGTTAACACCGCGGGAGAGAAACCCGCTCCGGGCCTGATCCTTTAAGGATCCGCGAACAGGAATCCAATCCCTCATTCCCCGGCGAACATCCCCAGATATCCTGTCGGTGACTCTGCTGTGTCCAAGTCTTCACTGTGTGACGCAAGGCCTCAATGCTGCACTGGGACAGACAGCACAGAAACAGACCCTTCGGCCCGACTCCGTCCATGCCGACCACATTCCCAACCTAATCTAGTCCCATTTGCCAGCACTTGGCCCATGTCCCTCTCGACCCTTCCGATTCACGTACCTTTCCAGATGCCTTTTAAACGTTGGAGAGAGTGAGGACTGCAGATGCTGGAGACCAGAGTCGAGAGTGTGGTGCTGGAAAAGCACAGCAAGGTCAGGCAGCACGCGAGGAGCAGGAGGGTCGACATTTCGGGCAAAAGCCCTTCATCAGGAATGCTGCCTGACCTGCTGTGCTTTTCCAGCACCACTCTCTCAACAGCCTTTCAAACGCTGTAATCGGACCAGCACTTCGCCTGGCAGCTCGTTCCACACACATACCACCCTCTGCGTGAAACAGTTGTCCCTCAGGGCCCTTTTAAATCTTTATCCTCTCACCCTAAACCCTATGCCCTCTAGTCTTGGACTCTCTTACCCCAGAAAAAACACCTTGCTTATTCACCCTATCCATGTCCCTCATGATTTTATAAACCTTAATAAGGTCTCCCTTCAGTTTCTGATGCTCCAGGGAAAACAGCCCCAGCCTGTTCAGCCTCTCCTAATAACTCAAACTCTCCAACCCTAGTGGCACCCTGGTAAATCTCTTCCAAACCTTCTTCAGTTTATCCTCCCTATAACAGGGCGACCGGAACTGGACACAGTGCTCCAGAACAGGCCTCACCAACATCCTGTACAACCTCAACATGACGTCCCCAACTCCTATACTCAAAGGTCACAGCAATGAAGACAAGCTAAACGCTTCTTTCACCACCCTGATGTGGTGATGTCGCTTTCAAGGAAGCATTTGACACAGGAGGCCATTCAGCCCATCATGCCAGCCCCAGCTCGGGTACCAATGTCCGTTTCCCCATGACCCCATACGCCAGCACTGTCTGAAAGACCACCAGTGCACCCATCACTGGCACACATGCACGTGCACATTTGCACATACACACTCACGAAACCGGTGGTGATTTTGTGAAGTGGATCAGGGAGGGATACAAAGGGGACAGGATCTGAGAGACATGCTGCAGGCTGTTTATTCTGGAAGAGGGGGCTAGGGGTCTCTCCTGGTCTTCGGATACAGAAACCCGAGTACAAAACAATACTGTAACATCAAAATAACAGCATGGATACAGCAACATCTGAGTACCACGTCCATAGGCTCACTAACCGCTGCAAGTAATATACGAGAGAGCAGGGAGGGACGGAGTGAGGGAAAGAGGAGAGAGGGTGAGAGAGGAAGGGAGGGTGAGAGAGGGAGGGACGGAGAGAGCGTGAGAGAGGGGAGGGATGGATGGACGGACGGAGAGAGACTGCGTTCGATGGATCAGAAAATCAACCAAGACTTAAGTCCACATTTGCCGATGTCTGATCGCATAGCCAACCACCCAACCCCCCCCCCCCCCCCCCCCCCCAAGGGGTAGTGAGGGCCACAGGGAAGAGCCAGCATTGCTGGGAGGGTTAGGGGCAGAGTGGGGCTGACAGAGTTAGGGCTGGGGGTGATGGAGGGGTTGAAGAGAGTGAAAGAGAGAGGAATGAAGGGAGAGAGAAAGAAAGCCAGAGATAAAGAGAGGGCAAAGAGAGAAACAGAGAGAGAGAGAGAGAGAGAGAGAGAGAGATGGAGTGGGGGAGGAGAAAGAGAGAGAGAGAGCGAGACAAAGACAGAGACATAAAGAGAGAGTGACAAAGAAAGATAGAGTGGGGGTGGATGTGACACAGAGAGAGATGGGTGGGTACACAGAAAGAGAGATGGGGAGAGAGAGAGAGACAGATAGTGAGACAGAAAGAGAGAGAGACAGAGAGAGACACAGAGAGAGAAACCAAGTGAGAGATAGAGTGAGAGAGAGCGAGAGAGAGACAGGGGTGGGGTGCGAGTAAATGCCCTCTTTGGCGAGGGTCTGAGTGAGGTGGGGTAGGGTGGGGGTGGGGTGAGAGCGTTGAGATGACGCTGAGGACAGAAGGGTCCTTCTGAAAGAAAGAGCCGCTTGCCCAAGCAATTCCCCCCTCCCCACCCCCAATACCCCCCCAGACCTGGAGGCAGGGGAGGGGCGGGGATGAAGGTTTGGGGAGGCTCCACAGTCTACAAACTGGGGGAGGGGAGGGGGGTGTGGGGTGGAGAGCAAAGGATGTAGAGATCGATGGGGGGGGGAAGAGGGGGGAGAGAGAGAAAGGTTCCTCACAAACCTCATTGACCACCCCCACCCCCGACCTCCCAGACTCCCCTTGCCCCCCCCCCCACCACCCCCCTCCCCACAGTCCTGTTCACGGCTGCTCCAGCATCTGGTCGCAGGACCTGGCTAGGTCTCGGACTTTGACGTGCGTGTACTCCACCCGGTTGACCGCCATCTGCGCATCCTTCCTGGCGGAATAGCTGGAGCCTTCGTGCGGCTGCCCCGTGGCGACCTGGTGGGTGGGGGGTCGGAGAAAGAGAGAGAGAGACAGGCCGGAGGCAAGACTTGCATTGCTCACTCACAACTCGATGTCGCCCCTTTCACGGTTTTATCTGCCAAACAGCTGCGGTGGGAGGGGTTGCTGGGACGGACGGCGAGGGGTTGGGGGAGGCAGAAAGGACTCATGAAACAGGCACACCGCCCGGGTTTTTTTTTCCCCCCCCCAAGAAAAACTACATGGGGCGGAATCGCCCGAGAGATGGAGATTCCCACATCCCGGCGGGGAAAGCTCTCCCTCCTGAGGTTCTTCTCACCGAAGCCGGGTTACGTTAAACATCGAGCTGCTCGACCTGGGGAGGCGTTTCGAGACAATGCCGCAGGATGGGACAGGCCAGTCCCGGGAGGGCGGGAACCCAGCGAAGCTGGAAGGAGGAAAAGCTGAGGTGGTGTTCCCGAACATGTCCAGCTCTCGATATTGGGGCTAGCGCTCCCTGTGATGGCAGCGGGAATGCCCCCTGGTAAAATGACCGCAGAGCCCAGGGGTTTGCGAGGCGACGGGGGGTTGGGGGGGGTGGGCGGGGGGAGGGGGAGCTGGGCAAAGGAATCAGAGGGCGAAACAGAGTCCAAGGCTGATTTCCGACAATCAGCAGGGGCTGAATGGACAGAGCGGTCTCTGTTCGCTCCTGATCTCAATTGTCTGCGTGGTGCAACAGAATGGAGTACAGAGATTAGAGGGATACGGAGGGGGTGTAGGGGCTGGAGGGGGTTACAGGGATAGGGAGGGATGTACGGGCTGGAGGGGGTTACAGAGATAGGGTGGGGTTGTAGAGGCTGGAGGGGGTGACAGAGACAGGGAGGGGGTTACAGAGATAGGGAGGGGGTTACAGAGATAGGGAGGGGGTGTAGGGGATGGAGGGGGTTACAAAGACAGGGAGGGGTGTAGGGGCTGGAGGGGGTGACAGAGATAGGGTGGGGTTGTAGAGGCTGGAGGGGGTTACAGAGACAGGGAGGGGTATAGGGGCTGGAGGGGTTCACAGAGACAGGGAGGGGTGTGGGGCTGGACGGGGTGACAGAGACGGAGGGATGTAGGGGCTGGAGGGGGTTAGAGAGACACAGAGGGGTGGAGGTATTACAGAGATAGGGAGGTGGTGTAGGGACTGGAGGGGGTTACACAGTTGGGACGGGTGTAGGGGCTGGAAGAGTTAGTGGTGATGGAGGGTAGTACTGGATTGGGAGAGCAGGGCAGGGGAGGGATTTGTTGGGGGTGTGTGTGGAAATACTGGGAGGGGGTGGTGGTTGGGACTGGGAAATAGGGTGGGTGAGGAGGGTGGCATGGGGGCAGGTCTGTTGGTGGAGTTGGGACAACAGACTATTGGAAGGGGAAGGGTGGTGTTGGCAGAGTGTGGGGGAGGGAGTTGCAGTGTTGGGCGGCAGGCCCATAGCCGAAAAGCCTGGCGCTCCACCCGGGGAGTTTCGCCCTGACAGGGAACCCTCTGGCCTTACCTGGGTGAGGTAGCGGATCTGGCTGGAAAGTTCCATTTCTACTCGCTGCACAGAGGCTGTGAACTGCAGGGCATGGCGGTCCAGATTACGCTCTGCCGGCTTCTCCTTCGACATCTCCAGGATAGCATTGGCTGTGGGCCCAGAGAGAGAAAGAAAGAAAGAAAGAGAGAAAGAAAGAGAGAAAGGAAGAGAGAAAGGAAGAGAGAAAGGAAGAGAGAAAGGAAGAGAGAAAGGAAGAGAGAAAGGAAGAGAGAAAGGAAGAGAGAAAGGAAGAGAGAAAGGAAGAGAGAAAGGAAGAGAGAAAGGAAGAGAGAAAGGAAGAGAGAAAGAAAGAAAGAGAGAAAGAAAGAGAGAAAATAGACTCAGAGTGAGGAACCTCAGCCAAAGGCAGGTCACCCCTCAAACCCACAAAGATGGTACATTCCAGGGTAAAGCAAGGGTGATGAGGAATGTGCTTATTCTGAGGAGAACTGATCACTAAAGCTAAGCAGTCTTATGTCTTGTTGCAGACACATCAAACTTTTAATTCCAACATCGCAGGTGGACAGGATAGTGAAGAAGGCGTTTGGTATGCTTTCCTTTATTGGTCAGAGTATTGAGTACAGGAGTTGGGAGGTCATGTTGCCGCTGTACAGGACATTGGTTAGGCCACTGTTGGAATATCGCATGCAATTCTGGTCTCCTTCCTATCAGAAAGATGTTGTGAAACTTGAAAGGGTTCAGAAAAGATTTACAAGGATGTTGCCAGGGTTGGAGGATTTGAGCTACAGGTCAGGCTGAACAGGCTGGGGCTGTTTTCTCTGGAGCATCAGAGGGGTGACCTTATAGAGGTTTAGAAAATCATGAGGAGGCATGAATAGGGTAAACAGACAAGGTCTTTTCCCTGGGGTGGGGCAGTCCAGAACTAGAGGACATTGGTTTAGAGTGGAAAAGACATTGGTTTAGAGTGGAAAAGGGACCTAAAGGGCAACTTTTTCACACAGAGGGTGGTACGTGTATGGAATGAGCTGCCAGAGGAAGTGATGGAGGCTGGTACAATTGCAACATTTAAAAGGCATCTGAATGGGTATATGAATAGGAAGGGTTTAGAGGGATATAGGCCAAGTGCTGGCAAATGGGTCTAGATTAGGTTAGGAGATCTGATCGGCATGGACGAGCTGGACCGAAGAGTCTTTCTGTGCTGTACATCTCTATGACTCTATGTCTGTTTGCAGGACGACTGCTCTAGCCAAACAGATGGCTGAGCCTTACGCTCAGTGACAGACCCACCTTGGAATCTCACACCTTATAAGGCAGCACAATAAGCTCGTAGGTTTGCAATTCAAAAGGAGGAACATGCTAAACGTTCGAGGGCAGTTTCCTGGGCCTAAACTCAAAATAAGATCACGACGGGAGACAAGAAAATGGCCTGGGTAAGAGATACATGTTCACCCCGCTCCCCCCATCAAAGTAAACAAGGATTAAAGACTACTCAACTCCAGTGCATCATAGCATCTCAGAGATGTTCAGCGCGGAAACACACCCTTCGGGGTATTCGAGGAAATCACCTCCAATACCTAAAATACCTCAAATTGATTGTGGGCGAGCTGAGGTACCACTCATGTCGTGTGCTGTACAGGCAAAGAGGTAGCCACTAGTCACCTCTGCGTGGTAAAGCACTCTCTCACTCTGAGCACCGAAGCCAGCCATAAGGGAACTGGATAAGAGTACTTCAGGTGGATAAAGGAGGGGAGGGTGTTCTCTCTCTCTCTCTGCCCACCTTCTCTCTCACTCTCTCTGCCCACCTTCTCTCTCACTCTGCCTGCCCACCTTCTCTCTCACTCTGCCCACCTTCTCTCTCTGCCCACTTTCTCTCTCTCTCTCTGCCCACCTTCTCTCTCTCTGCCCACTTTCTCGCTCTCTCTGCCCACCTTCTCTCGCTCTCACTCTGCCCACCTTCTCTCGCTCTCACTCTGCCCATCTTCTCTCTCACTCAGCCTACCTTCTCTCTCACTCTCTCTGCCCACCTTCTCTCTCTCTCTCTCTGCCCACCTTCTCACTCTCTCTGCCCACCTTCTCACTCTCTCTGCCCACATTCTCTCTCTCTCTGCCCACATTCTCTCTCTCTCTGCCCACATTCTCTCTCTCTCTGCCCACCTTCTCACTCTCTCTGCCCACCTTCTCACTCTCTGCCCACCTTCTCTCTCTCTCTGCCCACCTTCTCTCTCTCTCTCTGCCCACCTTCTCTCTCTCTCTCTGCCCACCTTCTCTCTCTCTCTCTGCCCACCTTCTCTCTCTGCCTACCTTCTCTCTCTCTGCCCAACTTCTCTCTCTCTGCCCACCTTCCCTCTCTCTGCCCACCTTCTCTCTCTGCCCACCTTCTCTCTCTCTCTGCCCACCTTCGCTCTCTCTCCCTGCCCATCTTCTCTCTCACTCTCTCTGCCCACCTTCTCTCTCTCTGCCCACCATCTCTCTCTCTGCCCACCATCTCTCTCTCTCTCTGCCCACCATCTCTCTCTCTCTGCCCACCTTCTCTCTCTCTCTGCCCACCCTCTCTCTCGCTCTCTCTGCCCACCTTCTCTCTCGCTCTCTCTCTCTTTCTGCACATCTTCTCTCTGCCCACATTCTCTCTCTCCCCACCTTCTCTCTCTCTCCCCACCTTCTCTCTCTCTCTCTGCCCACCTTCTCTCTCTCTCTGCCCACCTTCTCCCTCTCTCTCTGCACACCTTCTCCCTCTCTCTCTGCCCACCTTCTCTCCCTCTCTCTCTGCCCACCTTCTCTCTCTCTGCCCACCTTCTCTCTCTCTGCCCACCTTCTCTCTCTCTCTCTCTGCCCACCTTCTCTCTCTCTGCCCACCTTCTCTCTCTCTGCCCACTTTCTCTCTCTCTCTCTCTCTGCCCACCGTCTCTCTCTGCCCACCTTCTCTCACTCTCTCTCTCTGCCCACCGTCTCTCTCTGCCCACCTTCTCTCACTCTCTCTCTGCCCACCTTCTCTCTCTGTCTGCCCACCTTCTCTCTGTCTGCCCACCTTCTCTCTCTGTCTCTCTCGCTGCCCACATTCTCTCTCTCTCTGCCCACCTTCTCTCTCTCTGTGCCCACCTTCTCTCTCTGCCCACCTTCTCTCTCTCTCTCTGCCTGCCCACCTTCTCTCTCTGCCCACCGTTTCTCTCTGCCCACCTTCTCTCTCTCTCTCTGCCCACCTTCTCTGTCTCTCTCTCTCTGCCCACCTTCTCTGTCTCTCTCTCTCTGCCCACCTTCTCTCTCTCTCTCTCTGCCCACCTTCTCCCTCTCTGCCCACCTTCTCCCTCTCTCTCTGCCTACCTTCTCCCTCTCTCTCTGCCTACCTTCTCCCTCTCTCTCTCTGCCCACCTTCTCTCTCTCTCTGCCCACCTTCTCTCTCTCTCTCTGCCCACCTTCTCTTTCTCTCTCTCTGCCCACCTTCTCTCACTCTCTCTCTCTGCCCACCTTCTCTCTCTCTGCCCACCTTCTCTCACTCTCTCTCTCTGCCCACCTTCTCTCACTCTGCCCACTTTCCCTCTCTCTGCCCACTTTCCCTCTCTCTGCCCACCTTCTCTCTCTCTCTGCCCACCTTCTCTCACTCTCTCTCTCTCTGCCCACCTGCTCTCTCTCTGCCCATCTTCTCTCACTCTCTCTCTCTGCCCACCTTCTCTCTCTCTCTGCCCACCTTCTCTCTCTCTCTGCCCACCTTCTCTCTCTGTCTGCCCACCTTCTCTCTCTGTCTCTCTCGCTGCCCACATTCTCTCTCTCTCTGCCCACCTTCTCTCTCTGTCTCTCTCTCTGCCCACCTTCTCTCTCTGCCCACCTTCTCTCTCTCTCTCTCTCTGCCTGCCCACCTTCTCTCTCTGCCCACCTTCTCTGTCTCTCTCTCTCTCTCTGCCCACCTTCTCTCTCTCTCTCTGCCCACCTTCACCCTCTCTCTCTCTCTCTCTGCCCACCTTCTCTCTCTCTCTCTGCCCACCTTCACCCTCTCTCTCTCTGCCTACCTTCTCCCTCTCTCTCTGCCCACCTTCTCTCTCTCTGCACACCTTCTCTCTCTCTCTCTGCACACCTTCTCTCTCTCTGCCCACCTTCTCTCTCTCTCTCTGCCCACCTTCTCTTTCTCTCTCTGCCCACCTTCTCTTTCTCTCTCTTTGCCCACCTTCTCTCTCTCTCTGCCCACCTTCTCTCTCTCTCTGCCCACCTTCTCTCTCTGCCCACCTTCTCTCTCTGCCCACCTTCTCTCACTCTCTCTCTGCCCTCCTCTCTCTCTGCCCACTTTCCCTCTCTCTGCCCACTTTCCCTCTCTCTGCCCACCTTCTCTCTCTCTCTCTGCCCACCGTCTCTCTCTCTCTGTCTGCCCACCTTCTCTCTTTCTCTCTACCCACCTTCTCTCTTTCTCTCTCTACCCACCTTCTCTCTCTCTCTGCCGACCTTCTCTCTCTCTCTGCCCACCTTCTCTCTCTCTGCCCACCTTCTCTCTCTCTCTCTGCCCACCTTCTCTCTCTCTGCCCACCTTCTCTCTCTCTCTCTGCCCACCTTCTCTGTCTCTCTGCCCTTCTCTGTCTCTCTCTCTCTCTGCCCACCTTCTCTCTCTCTCTGCCCACCTTCTCTCTCTCTCTCTCTGCCCAACTTCTCCCTCCCTCTCTCTGCCTACCTTCCCCCTCTCTCTCTGCCCACCTTCTCTCTCTCTCTGCCCACCTTCTCTCTCTCTCTGCCCACCTTCTCTCACTGTCTCTCTCTGCCCACCTTCTCTCTCTCTGCCCACTTTCCCTCTCTCTGCCCACTTTCCCTCTCTCTGCCCACCTTCTCTCTCTCTGCCCACCTTCTCTCTCTCTGCCCACCTTCTCTCTCTCTGCCCACCTTCTCTCTCTGCCCACCTTCTCTCTCTCTCTGTGCCCACCTTCTCTCTCTCTCTGTGCCCACCCTCTCTCTCTCTCTGCCCACCTTCTCTCTCTCTCTCTGCCCACCTTCTCTCTCTCTCTCTGCCCACCTTCTCTCTCTCTGCCCACCTTCTCTGTCTCTCTCTGCCCACCTTCTCTGTCTCTCTGCCCTTCTCTGTCTCTCTCTCTGCCCACCTTCTCTCTCTCTGCCCACCTTCTCTCTCTCTCTCTGCCCACCTTCTCTCTCTCTCTCTGCCCAACTTCTCCCTCCCTCTCTCTGCCCAACTTCTCCCTCCCTCTCTCTGCCTACCTTCCCCCTCTCTCTCTGCCCACCTTCTCTCTCTCTGCCCACCTTCTCTCTCTCTGCCCACCTTCTCTCTCTGCCCACCTTCTCTCTCTCTCTGCCCACCTTCTCTCTCTCTCTGCCCACCTTCTCTCTCTGCCCACTTTCCCTCTCTCTGCCCACCTTCCCTCTCTCTCTGTGCCCACCTTCTCTCTCTCTCTGCCCTCCTTCTCTCTCTGCCTTCCTTCTCTCTCTGCCTTCCTTCTCTCTTTCTGCCCTCCTTCTCTCTCTATCTGCTCACCTTCTCTCACTCTCTGCTCACCTTCTCTCACTCACACTCTGCCCACCTTCTCTCTCTCTGCCCACCTTCTCTCTCTCTGCCCACCTTCTCTCACTCACTCTCTGCCCACCTTCTCTCTCTCTGCCCACCGTCTCTCTCTCTGCCCATCTTCTCTCTCTCTCTGCCCACCTTCTCTCTCTGCCCATCTTCCCTCTCTCTCTGTGCCCACCTTCTCTCTCTCTCTGTGCCCACCTTCTCTCTCTGCCCACCTTCTCACTCTCTCTGCCCTCCTTCTCTCTCTCTGCCCTCCTTCTCTCTCTATCTGCCCACCTTCTCTCACTCACTCTCTGCCCACCTTCTCTCTCTCTCTCTGCCCACCGTCTCTCTCTCTGCCCACCGTCTCTCTCTCTGCCCATCTTCTCTCTCTCTCTGCCCACCGTCTCTCTCTCTCTCTCTCCCTGCCCATCTTCTCTCTCTGCCCATCTTCTCTCTCTCTGCCCACCTTCTCTCTCTCTCTCTGCCCACCGTCTCTCTCTCTGCCCATCTTCTCTCTCTCTCTGCCCACCTTCTCTCTCTCTCTCTCTCCCTGCCCATCTTCTCTCTCTCTGCCCATCTTCTCTCTCTCTGCCCACCTTCTCTCTCTCTGCCCACTTTCTCTCTCTCTGCCCACCTTCTCTCACTCTCTCTCTGCCCACCTTCTCTCTCTCTGCCCACCTTCTCTTTCTCTCTCTCTGCCCACCTTCTCTCTCTCTGCCCACCTTCTCTCACACTCTCTCTCTGCCCACCTTCTCTCACTCTCTCTCTCTGCCCACCTTCTCTCTCTCTGCCCACTTTCCCTCTCTCTGCCCACCTTCTCTCACTCTCTCTCTCTGCGCCCACCTTCTCTCTGTCTGCCCACCTTCTCTCTCTGTCTGCCCACCTTCTCTCTCTGTCTCTCTCGCTGCCCACATTCTCTCTCTCTGCCCACCTTCTCTCTCTGTCTCTCTCTCTGCCCACCTTCTCTCTCTCTGTGCCCACCTTCTCTCTCTGCCCACCTTCTCTCTCTCTCTCTGCCTGCCCATCTTCTCTCTGTGCCCGTCTCTCTCTGCCCACCTTCTCTCTCTCTCTGCCCACCTTCTCTTTCTCTCTCTCTGCCCACCTTCTCTCTCTCTCTGCCCACCTTCTCTCTCTCTCTGCCCACCTTCTCTCACTCTCTGCCCACCTTCTCTCACTCTCTCTCTCTGCCCACTTTCCCTCTCTCTGCCCACTTTCCCTCTCTGCCCACCTTCTCTCTCTCTCTGCCCACCTTCTCTCTCTCTGCCCATCGTCTCTCTCTCTGTTTGCCCACCTTCTCTCTTTCTCTCTCTACCCACCTTCTCTCTCTCTCTGCCTACCTTCTCTCTCTGTCTGCCCACCTTCTCTCTCTCTCTCTGCCCACCTTCTCTCTCTCTCTCTCGGCCCTTCTCTGTCTCTCTCTCTCTCTCTCTGCCCAAATTCTCTCTCTCTCTCTGCCCACCTTCTCCCTCTCTCGCTCTGCCTACCTTCTCCCTCTCTCTCTGCCCACCTTCTCTCTCTCTCTGCCCACCTTCTCTCTCTCTCTGCCCACCTTCTCTCTCTCTCTCTGCCCACCTTCTCTCTCTCTCTCTCTCTCTGCCCACCTTCTCTCTCTCTCTCTCTCTCTCTGCCCACCTTCTCTCTCTCTGCCCATCTTCTCTCACTCTCTCTCTGCCCACCTTCTCTCTCTCTCTGCCCACCTTCTCTCTCTGTCTCTCTCGCTGCCCACATTCTCTCTCTCTGCCCACCTTCTCTCTCTGTCTCTCTCTCTCTGCCCACCTTCTCTCTCTCTGTGCCCACCTTCTCTCTCTGCCCACCTTCTCTCTCTCTCTCTGCCTGCCCACCTTCTCTCTCTGCCCACCGTCTCTCTCTCTCTGTCTGCCCACCTTCTCTCTTTCTCTCTCTACCCACCTTCTCTCTCTCTGCCTACCTTCTCCCTCTCTCTCTCTGCCTACCTTCTCCCTCTCTCTCTCTGCCTACCTTCTCCCTCTCTCTCTGCCCACCTTCTCTCTCTCTGCCTACCTTCTCCCTCTCTCTCTGCCTACCTTCTCCCTCTCTCTCTGCCCACCTTCTCTCTCTCTGCCCACCTTCTCTCTCTCTCTGCCCACCTTCTCTCTCTGCCCACCTTCTCTCTCTCTCTGCCCACCTTCTCTCACTCTCTCTCTCTGCCCACCTTCTCTCTGTCTGCCCACCTTCTCTCTGTCTGCCCACCTTCTCTCTCTCTCTCTGCCCACCTTCTCTGTCTCTCTCTGCCCTTCTCTGTCTCTCTCTCTCTGCCCTTCTCTGTCTCTCTCTCTGCCCACCTTCTCCCTCTCTCTCTCTGCCCACCTTCTCTGTGCCCACCTTCTCTCTCTGCCCACCTTCTCTCTCTCTCTCTCTGCCTGCCCACCTTCTCTCTCTGCCCACCTTCTCTCTCTGCCCACCTTCTCTCTCTCTCTCTGCCCACCTTCTCTCTCTCTGCCCACCTTCTCTGTCTCTCTCTCTCTGCCCACCTTCTCCCTCTCTCTCTGCCTACCTTCTCCCTCTCTCTCTGCCCACCTTGTCTCTCTCTCTCTCCCCACCTTCTCTTTCTCTCTCTGCCCACCTTCTCTCTCTCACTGCCCACCTTCTCTCTCTCTGCCCGCCTTCTCTCACTCTCTCTCTCTGCCCACCTCACTCTGCCCACTTTCCCTCTCTCTGCCCACTTTCCCACTCTCTGCCCACCTTCTCTCTCTCTGCCCACCTTCTCTCTCTCTCTGCCCACCTTCTCTCTCTCTCTGTCTGCCCACCTTCTCTCATTCTCTCTCTACCCACCTTCTCTCTCTCTGCCTACCTTCTCTCTCTCTCTGCCCACCTTCTCTCTCTGTCTGCCCACCTTCTCTCTCTCTCTCTGCCCACCTTCTCTCTCTGCCCACCTTCTCACTCTCTCTCTCTGCCCACCTTCTCTGTCTCTCTCTCTGCCCTTCTCTGTCTCTCTCACTCTCTGCCCACCTTCTCTCTCTCTCTGCCTACCTTCTCCCTCTCTCTCTGCCCACCTTCTCTCTCTCTCTGCCCACCTTCTCTCTCTCTCTGCCCACCTTCTCTCTCTCTCTCTGCCCACCTTCTCTCACTCTGCCCACCTTCTCTCACTCTGCCCACCTTCTCTCACTCTCTCTGCCCACCTTCTCTGTCTCTCTCTCTGCCCACCTTCTCTCTCTGTGCCCACCATCTCTCTCTGCCCACCTTCTCTCTCTCTCTCTCTCTCTGCCTGCCCACCTTCTCTCTCTGCCCACCTTCTCTCTCTGCCCACCTTCTCTCTCTCTCTCTGCCCACCTTCTCTCTCTCTGCCCACCTTCTCCCTCTCTCTCTGCCTACCTTCTCCCTCTCTCTCTGCCCACCTTGTCTCTCTCTCTCTCTGCCCACCTTCTCTTTCTCTCTCTGCCCACCTTCTCTTTCTCTCTCTCTGCCCACCTTCTCTCTCTCACTGCCCACCTTCTCTCTCTCTGCCCACCTTCTCTCACTCTCTCTCTCTGCCCACCTCACTCTGCCCACTTTCCCTCTCTCTGCCCACTTTCCCTCTCTCTGCCCACCTTCTCTCTCTCTGCCCACCTTCTCTCTCTCTCTGCCCACCTTCTCTCTCTCTCTCTGTCTGCCCACCTTCTCTCTTTCTCTCTCTACCCACCTTCTCTCTCTCTGCCTACCTTCTCTCTCTCTGCCTACCTTCTCTCTCTGTCTGCCCACCTTCTCTCTCTCTCTCTGCCCACCTTCTCTGTCTCTCTCTCTGCCCTTCTCTGTCTCTCTCACTCTCTGCCCACCTTCTCTCTCTCTCTGCCTACCTTCTCCCTCTCTCTGCCCACCTTCTCTCTCTCTCTGCCCACCTTCTCTCTCTCTCTGCCCACCTTCTCTCTCTCTCTCTGCCCACCTTCTCTCTCTCTGCCCACCTTCTCTCTCTCTGCCCACCTTCTCTCTCTCTGCCCACCTTCTTTCACTCTCTCTCTCTGCCCACCATCTCTCTCTGCCCACTTTCCCTCTCTCTGCCCACTTTCCCTCTCTCTGTCCACCTTCTCTCACTGTGCCCACCTTCTCTCACTCACTCTCTCTGCCCACCTTCTCTCTCTGCCCACTTTCCCTCTCTCTGCCCACTTTCCCTCTCTCTGTCCACCTTCTCTCTCTCTGCCCACCTTCCCTCTCTGCCCACCTTCCCTCTCTCTCTGTGCCCACCTTCTCTCTCTCTCTGTGCCCACCTTCTCTCTCTCTCTCTCTGCCCACCCTCTCTCTCTGCCCTCCTTCTCTCTTTCTGCCCTCCTTCTCTCTCTATCTGCCCACCTTCTCTCACTCTCTGCCCACCTTCTCTCACTCTCTGCCCACCTTCTCTCAGTCACTCTCTGCCCACCTTCTCTCACTCACTCTCTGCCCACCTTCTCTCTCTCTCTCTGCCCACCGTTTCTCTCTCTGCCCATCTTCTCTCTCTCTCTCTGCCCACCTTCTCTCTCTCTGCCCATCTTCTCTCACTCTCTCTGCGCCCACCTTCTCTCTGTGTCTGCCCACCTTCTCTCTCTGTCTCTCTCTCTGCCCACCTTCTCTCTCTCTGTGCCCACCTTCTCTCTCTGCCCACCTTCTCTCTCTCTCTCTGCCCACCTTCTCTCGCTGTCTGCCCACCTTCTCTCTCTGTCTGCCCACCTTCTCTCTCTGTCTCTCTCGCTGCCCACATTCTCTCTCTCTCTGCCCACCTTCTCTCTCTGTCTCTCTCTCTCTGCCCACCTTCTCTCTCTCTGTGCCCACCTTCTCTCTCTGCCCACCTTCTCTCTCTCTCTCTGCCTGCCCACCTTCTCTCTCTCTGCCCACTTCTCTCTCTCTCTCTGCCCACCTTCTGTCTCTCTCTCTCTCTGCCCACCTTCTCTCCCTCTGCCCACCTTCTCCCTCTCTCTCTGCCCACCTTCTCCCACTCTCTCTGCCCACCTTGTCTCTCTCTCTCTGCCTACCTTCTCCCTCTCTCTGCCCACTTTGTCTCTCTCTCTGCCCACCTTCTCTCTCTCTCTGCCCACCTTCTCTCTCTGCCCACCTTCTTTCTCTCTCTCTGCCCACCTTCTCTTTCTCTCTCTCTGCCCACCTTCTCTCTCTCTCTGCCCACCTTCTCTCTCTCTGCCCACCTTCTCTCTCTCTGCCCACCTTCCCTCTCTCTGCCCACCTTCCCTCTCACTGCCCACTTTCCCTCTCTCTGCCCACTTTCCCTCTCTCTGTACACCTTCTCTCTCTCTGTACACCTTCTCTCTCTCTGTACACCTTCTCTCTCTCTGCCCACCTTCTCTCTCTCTCTCTGCCTGCCCACCTTCTCTCTCTCTGCCCACCGTCTCTCTCTGCCCACTTCTCTCTCTCTCTCTGCCCACCTTCTCTGTCTCTCTCTCTGCCCACCTTCCCTCTCTCTCTGTGCCCACCTTCTCTCTCTCTCTCTGCCCACCCTCTCTCTCTCTCTCTGCCCACCCTCTCTCTCTCTCTGCCCTCCTTCTCTCTCTGCGCTCCTTCTCTCTCTCTCTGCCCTCCTTCTCTCTTTCTGCCCTCCTTCTCTCTCTATCTGCCCTCCTTCTCTCACTCTGTGCCCACCTTCTCTCACTCTGTGCCCACCTTCTCTCACTCTCTGCCCACCTTCTCTCACTCACTCTCTGCCCACCTTCTCTCTCTCTCTCTCTCTGCCCACCGTCGCTCTCTCTGCCCATCTTCTCTCTCTCTCTGCCCACCTTCTCTCGCTCTCTCTCCCTGCCCATCTTCTCTCTCTCTGCCCATCTTCTCTCTCTCTGCCCACCTTCTCTCTCTCTCTGCCCACCTTCTCTCTCTCTGCCCACCTTCTCTCTCTCTGCCCACCTTCTCTCTCTCTGCCCACCTTCTCTCTCTCTCTCTCTGCCCACCTTCTCTCTCTCTGCCCACCTTCTCTCACTCTCTCTCTCTGCCCACCTTCTCTCACTCTGCCCACCTTCTCTCACTCTCTCTCTCTGCCCACCTTCTCTCTCTCTGCCCACTTTCCCTCTCTCTGCCCACTCTCCCTCTCTCTGCCCACTCTCCCTCTCTCTGCCCACCTTCTCTCTCTCTCTCTGCCCACCTTCTCTCACTCTCTCTCTCTGCGCCCACCTTCTCTGTCTGCCCACCTTCTCTCTCTGTCTCTCTCGCTGCCCACATTCTCTCTCTCTCTGCCCAACTTCTCTCTCTGTCTCTCTCTCTGCCCACCTTCTCTCTCTCTGTGCCCACCTTCTCTCTCTGCCCACCTTCTCTCTCTCTCTGCCTGCCCACCTTCTCTCTCTCTGCCCACCGTCTCTCTCTGCCCACTTCTCTCTCTCTCTGCCCACCTTCTGTCTCTCTCTCTGCCCACCTTCTCTCTCTCTGCCCACCTTCTCCCTCTCTCTCTGCCCACCTTCTCCCTCTCTCTCTGCCTACCTTCTCCCTCTCTCTCTGCCCACCTTCTCTCTCTCTCTCTGCCCACCTTCTCTCTCTCTCTCTGCCCACCTTCTCTCTCTCTCTCTGCCCACCTTCTCTCTCTCTCTGCCCACCTTCTCTCTCTCTCTCTGCCCACCTTGTCTTTCTCTCTCTCTGCCCACCTTCTCTCTCTCTGCCCACCTTCTCTCTCTCTGCCCACCTTCTCTCTCTCTCTGCCCACCTTCTCCCTCTCTCTCTCTGCCTACCTTCTCCCTCTCTCTCTGCCCACCTTCTCCCTCTCTCTCTCTGCCCACCTTCTCTCTCTCTCTCTGCCCACCTTCTCTCTCTCTCTGCCCACCTTCTCTCACTCTCTCTCTCTGCCCACCTTCTCTCTCTCTCTGCCCACCTTCTCTCTCTCTGCCCACTTTCCCTCTCTCTGCCCACTTTCCCTCTCTCTGCCCACCTTCTCTCTCTCTGCCCACCTTCTCTCTCTCTCTGCCCACCTTCTCTCTCTCTCTTTGCCTGCCCACCTTCTCTCTCTCTGCCCACCTTCTCTGTCTCTCTCTCTCTGCCCACCTTCCCTCTCTCTCTGTGCCCACCTTCTCTCTCTCTGCCCACCCGCTCTCTCTCTGCCCTCCTTCTCTCTCTGCCCTCCTTCTCTCTCTCTGCCCTCCTTCTCTCACTCTCTGCCCACCTTCTCTCACTCTCTGCCCACCTTCTCTCACTCACTCTCTGCCCACCTTCTCTCTCTCTCTCTGCCCACCGTCTCTCTCTCTGCCCACCTTCTCTCTCTCTGTCTCTCTCTCCCTGCCCATCTTCTCTCTCCCTGCCCATCTTCTCTCTCTCTGCCCACCTTCTCTTTCTCTCTCTCTGCCCACCTTCTCTTTCTCTCTCTCTGCCCACCTTCTCTCTCTCTGCCCACCTTCTCTCACTCTCTCTCTCTGCCCACCTTCTCTCTCTCTGCCCACCTTCTCTCACTCTCTCTCTCTGCCCACCTTCTCTCGCTCTGCCCACCTTCTCTCACTCTCTCTCTCAGCCCACCTTCTCTCTCTCTGCCCACCTTCTCTCACTCTCTCTCTCTGCCCACCTTCTCTCTCTCTGCCCACTTTCCCTCTCTCTGCCCACTCTCCCTCTCTCTGCCCAGCTTCTCACTCTCTGCCCACCTTCTCACTCTCTGCCCATCTTCTCTCTCTGTCTGCCCACCTTCTCTCTCTGTCTCTCTCTCTGCCCACCTTCTCTCTCTCTGTGCCCACCTTCTCTCTCTGCCCACCTTCTCTCTCTCTCTGCCTGCCCACCTTCTCTCTCTCTGCCCAACCTCTCTCTGCCCACTTCTCTCTCTCTCTGCCCACTTTCTCTGTCTCTCTCTCTCTGCCCACCTTCTCTCTCTCTCTCTGCCCACCTTCTCCCTCTCTCTCTGCCCACCTTCTCCCTCTCTCTCTGCCCACCTTGTCTCTCTCTCTCTCTGCCCACCTTCTCTCTCTCTCTGCCCACCTTCTCTCTCTCTCTGCCCACCTTCTTTCTCTCTCTCTGCCCACCTTCTCTTTCTCTCTCTGCCCACCTTCTCTTTCTCTCTCTCTGCCCACCTTCTCTCTCTCTGCCCACCTTCTCTCTCTCTCTGCCCACCTTCTCTCTCTCTGCCCACCTTCTCTCTCTCTCTCTGCCCACCTTCTCTCTCTCTCCACCCACCTTCTCTCTCTCTGCCCACCTTCTCTCTCTCTCTGCCCACCTTCTCTCTCTCTCTGCCCACCTTCTCTCTCTCTCTCTGCCCACCTTCTCTCTCTCTCTCTGCCCACCTTCTCTCTCTCTCTGCCCACCTTCTCTCTCTCTGCCCACCTTCTCTCTCTGCCCACCTTCTCTCTCTGCCCACCTTCTCTCTCTCTCTGCCCACCGTCTCTCTCTCTCTGCCTACCTTCTCTCTCTCTCTGCCCACCTTCTCTCTCTCTCTCTGCCCACCGTCTCTCTCTCTCTCTGCCCACCGTCTCTCTCTCTCTGCCTACCTTCTCTCTCTCTGCCCACCGTCTCTCTCTCTCTCTGCCCACCGTTTCTCTCTCTCTCTGCCCTCCTTTTCTCTCTCTCTCTGCCCTCCTTCTCTCTCTGCCCACTTTCTCTCACACACTCTCTCTGCCCACCTTCTCTCGCTCTCTCTGCACACCTTCTCTCTCTGCACACCTCTCTCTCTGCCCTCTTTCTGTCTCTCTCTCCCCCCGCCTTCTCTCTCTCTCTGCCCACCTTCTCTCTCTCTCTCTGCCCACCTTCTCTCTCTCCCTCCCCACCTTCTCTCTCTCTGCCCACCTTCTCTCTCTCTCCCCGCCTTCTCTCTCTCCCTCTCTCTCCTACCTGCTGTCTGCAGAATGATGGCTATCTCCTTCTCGATCTCCTCCAGGTTCCGGAGTTTCTCGTTAGCCGGTCCGTAAGTGCCCATGGCGGGGAGTTCGCTTTCCCGGGAGCTGGGAACCGAGACTCGGGATCAGTGCTGGGATCGGGATCAGTGCTGGGATCGGGATCAGTACCGGATTCCGGATTAACACATGCAGGCGGACAGGAAGCAGCAGCAGCAAAGGCAAATGGAAACACAGGCTCCAGCTACAGCGCCGCACCCACAGACACAGAGCGACTGAACCAAGCAGAGAGAGCTGGCGGTGGGTGTAACCAATGGGAACATGGTAACTGACAGAGTAACCAATGGGAACATGGTAACTGACAGAGGGTAGACCAATGGGAACATGGTAACTGACAGAGTAACCAATGGGAACATGGTAACTGACAGAGTAACCAATGGAAATATTGTAACTGACAGACGGTAGACCAATGGGAACATGGTAACTGACAGAGTAACCAATGGAAATATTGTAACTGACAGACGGTAGACCAATGGGAACATGGTAACTGACAGAGTAACCAATGGGAACATGGTAACTGACAGAGGGTAGACCAATGGGAACATGTTAACTGACAGAGGGTAGACCAATGGGAACATGTTAACTGATAGAGTAACCAATAGGAACATGTTAACTGACAGAGTAACCAATGGGAACATAGTAGCTGACAGAGGGTAGAACCAATGGGAACATGGTAACTGACAGAGTAACCAATGGGAACATGGTAACTGACAGAGGGTAGACCAATGGGAACATGTTAACTGACAGAGCAACCAATGGGAACATAGTAACTGACAGAGGGTAGAACCAATGGGAACATGGTAACTGACAGAGTAACCAATGGGAACATGGTAACTGACAGAGGGTAGACCAATGGGAACATGGTAACTGACATAGTAACCAATGGGAACATGGTAACTGACAGAGGGTAGACCAATGGGAACATGGTAACTGACAGAGGGTAGACCAATGGGAACATGGTAACTGATAGAGTAACCAATAGGAACATGTTAACTGACAGAGTAACCAATGGGAACATAGTAACTGACAGAGGGTAGACCAATGGGAACATGGTAACTGATAGAGTAACCAATAGGAACATGTTAACTGACAGAGTAACCAATGGGAACATAGTAACTGACAGAGGGTAGAACCAATGGGAACATGGTAACTGACAGAGTACCCAATGGGAACATGGTAACTGACAGAGGGTAGACCAATGGGAACATGGTAACTGACAGAGGGTAGACCAATGGGAACATGGTAACTGACAGAGTACCCAATGGGAACATGGTAACTGACAGAGGGTAGACCAATGGGAACATGGTAACTGACATAGTAACCAATGGATTAATTGTGCTGGAAGAGCACAGCAGTTCAGGCAGCATTCGAGGAGCAGCAAAATCGACGTTTCGGGCAAAAGCCCTTCCTCAGGAATAAAGGCAGAGAGCCTGAAGCGTGGCGAGATAAGCTAGAGGGGGTTGGGGGTGGGGAGAAAGTAGCATAGAGTACAATAGGTGAGTGGGGGAGGGGATGAAGGTGATAGGTCGGGGGAGGGGAGGGTGGAGTGGATAGGTGGAAAAGGAGCTAGGCAGGTAGGACAAGTCATGGGGACAGTGCTGAGCTGGAAGTTTGAAACTAGGATGAGGTGGGGGAAGGGGAAATGAGGAAACTGTTGAAATCCACATTGATGCCCTGGGGTTGAAGTGTTCCGAGGCGGAAGATGAGGCGTTCTTCCTCCAGGCGTCTGGTGGTGAGGGAGCGGCGGTGAAGGAGGCCCAGGACCTCCATGTCCTCGGCAGAATGGGAGGGGGAGTTGAAATGTTGGGCCACAGGGCGGTGTGGTTGATTGGTGCAGGTGTCTCGGAGATGTTCCCTAAAGCGCTCTGCGAGGAGGCGTCCAGTCTCCCCAGTGTAGAGGAGACCGCATCGGGAGCAACGGACACAATAAATGATATTAGTGGATGTGCAAGTAAAACTTTGATGGAAACTTTGATGGAAGGCTCCTTTAGGGCCTTGGATGAGGTGAGGGAGGAGGTGTGGGCGCAGGTTTTACAGTTCCTGCGGTGGCAGGGGAAGGTGCCAGGATGGGAGGGTGGGTTGTAGGGGGGACGTGGACCTGACCAGGTAGTCACGGAGGGAACGGTCTTTGCGGAAGGTGGAAAGGGGTGGGGAGGGAAATATATCCCTGGTGGTGGGGTCTGTTTGGAGTAGTTTTTGTACTCTATGCTACTTTCTCCCCACCCCCACCCTCCTCTAGTTTATCTCTCCACGCTTCAGGCTCTTTGCCTTTATTCCTGATGAAGGACTATTGCCCGAAACGTCGATTTCGCTGCTCCTTCGATTCTGCCTGAACTGCTGTGCTCTTCCAGCACCACTGATCCAGAATCTGGTTTCCAGCATCTGCAGTCATTGTTTTTACCTAGAGTAACCAATGGGAACATTATAACTGACAGCGTAACCAATGGGAACATATGCGTACATCGGATCTGCTCAGATGAGGAGGAACGTGACGGACACCTGGAAGTACTCAAGGATGCCCTCACAAGAATGGGGTACGATGTTCAACTCATCGACCTCCAGTTCTGACGTGCCACAGCAAGGAACCGTAATGACCTCCTCAGGAGACAGACACGTGTGCAACTGACAGGGTACCCTTCGTTGTTCAGTACTTCCCAGGAGCTGAAAAACTACGCCATGTTCTTCGTGACCTGCAACACATTATCAATGAGGATGAGCACCTCACCAAGACCTTCCCCACACCTCCACTACTTGCCTTTAAACAACTGCCAAACCTCAAACAGATCATTGTTCGTAGCAAACTGCCCGGCTCTCAGGACAACTCCATACAACCCTGTCACAGTGGAAGCTGCAAGACGTGTCAGATCGTGGACATAGATACCACTATTTAGCGTGGGGACACCTCCCACCTTGTACATGGCAGGTACTCATGTGACTCAGCCAACGTTGTCTATCTTATACGTTGCAGGCAGGGATGCCCAGAGGCATGGTACATTGGGGAAACCGAGCAAAGGCTATGACAACGGATGAATGGGCACCGCACAACAATCAACAGACAGGAGGGTTCCCTCCCAGTTGGGGAACACTTCAGTGGTCCAGGACATTCAGCCTCGGACCTTCGGGTGACCATCCTCCAAGGTGGACTTCGGGACAGGCAGCAGAGGAAAGTGGCCGAGCAGAGGCTGATAGCTAAGTTCGGTACCCATAGGGAGGGCCTCAACCGGGACCTTGGGTTCATGTCACATTACAGGTGATCACCATTGCACTACACACACACACAGATATTCCTACACACACACACTCTCACATACACACGGACACAGGTACACACAGACGTGCACACAGACACCCACACTCCCACACTCACACATGCACCCCCTCATAGATGTAAGACACTTTGCACTCACTACACACAAACACACACACACACTCACACTTACAACCCCCACCCCAGACAGACACAGACAGACAAAGACCCACATCACACATATATTTTGTGGGGTGAATTTGTACTTGCAGAGTTACATTGTACTTTGCTCAAAACCTGCATGCATTCATGTAGAACTCTGAGCTCAAAAACTGCATGAATTTATGTAGAACTCTGAGCTCAAAAACTGCATGAATTTATGTAAAACTCTGTTATCTCACTTTTTAGATTAGAATCAATCTAAACATCATGGCATAGACAGAGAACACAGGGGGCCAACACCTTCAACATATTGTCTAGCTATCACCATTGTTAACAGCTAACCCGAGAATGCAACTTTAAAAAAAAGGTTTTGTGATTTACACATGAAAGAAATAAAACTATCACTGTATTCTAACAGATGAAACTCTCTGGGTAAAGAACCTACCCCTGACATCCCCCCTATACCTTCCACCCTTCACCTTAAATTTATATCCCCTTGTAACACTCTGTTGCACCTGGGGAAAAAGTTTCTGACTGTCTACTCTATCTATTCCTCTGATCATCTTATAAACCTCTATCAAATCACCCCTCATCGTTGGCCGTTTCAATGAGAAAAGGCCTAGCACTCTCAACCTATCCTCGTACGACCTATTCTCCATTCCAGGCAACATCCTGGTAAATCTTCTCTGCACCCTCTCCAAAGCTTCCACATCTTTCTGAAAGTGAGGCGACCAGAACTGCACACAGTACTCCAAATGTGGCCTAACCAAGGTCTTGTACAGCTGCAACATCACCTCACGACTCTTGAATTCAATCCCTCTGCGAATGAATGCTAATACACCATAAGCCTTCTTACAAGCTCTATCCACCTGCGTGGCAACTTTCAAAGATCTATGAACATAGACCCCAAGATCCCTCTGCTCCTCCACCTTACTAAGAACCCTACCGTTAACCCTGTATTCCGCATTCTTATTTGTCCTTCCAAAGTGGACAACCTCACATTTGGCAGGGTTGAACTCCATCTGCCACTCCTCCGCCCAGCTCTGCATCATATCTAAGTCTCTTTGCAGCCGACAACAGCCCTCCTCACTATCCACAACTCCACCAATCTTCCTATCATCTGCAAATTTACTGACCCACCCTTCGACTCCCTCTTCCAAGTCATTAATAAAAATTACAAACAGCAGAGGACCCAGAACTGATCCCTGCAGAACTCCACTTGTAACTGGGCTCCAGGCTGAATATTTACCATCTACCACCGCTCTCTGACTTCGACCGGTTAGCCAGTTTTCTATCCAACTGGCCAAACTTCCCTCTATCCTATGCCTCCTGACTTTCCGCATAAGCCCACCATGGGGAACCGTATCAAATGCCTTACTAAAATCCATGTACACGACATCCACTGCTCTACCCTCATCCACATGCTTGGTGACCTCCTCAAAGAATTCAATAAGACTTGTAAGGCAAGACCTACCCCTCACAAATCCGTGCTGGCTGTACTCATTTAGTATCTTCTCCATTTTCAGTGGCTCCACACAAAAGCCGCCTTGCTGATCTTTGAGGGGCCCTATTCTCTCCCCAGCTACTCTTTTGTCCTTAATGTATTTGTAAAAACTCTTTGGATTCTCCTGAATTCTATTTGCCAAAGCTATCTCATGTCCCCTTTTTGCCCTCCTGATTTTCCCTCTTAAGGAGACTCCTACTGCCTTTATACTCTTCTAAGGATTCAGTCGTGGAGAAAGTGAGGACTGCAGATGCTGGAGACCAGAGTTGAAAAGTTTGGTGTTGGAAAAACACAGCAGGCCAGGCAGCATCCGAGGAGCAGGAGAATCGACGTTTCAGGCATAAGCCCTTCTTCAGGAATGATTCACTCGATCTGTCCTGTCTATACCTGACATATGCTTCCTTCTTTTTCTTAACCAAACCCTCAATTTCTTTAGTCATCCAGCATTCCCAATACTTACCAGCCTTCCCTTTCACCCTGACAGGAATACACTGAATTGACAGAATGGGCAGTTCTGGGGCCATAATTATTGACAGCATCTATTAACCACTTATATGAGGAAAATGAATGCAGCAACATCAAAGTTGTGAATGATGGGAAAACAGGTGGAAAGGCAAGTGGTGAGGAATAAGGGTCACTCGACCTGATGTTTCTTTACAGATGCTGCCAGACCTGCTTTTACAGCAACTTGTACTTTTGATCCTGATTTACAGCATCCACAGTTTTTCAGTTTTCATTTACTGTCCCTGTCCTGGGAGTGTTTGATGGGGGACGGTGCAGAGGGAGCTTTAATCTGTATCTAACCCCGTACTGTCCCTGTCCTGGGAGTGTTTGATGGGGGACAGTGTAGAGGGAGCTTTACTCTGTATCTAACCCTGTGCTGTCCCTGTCCTGGGAGTGTTTGATGGGGGACAGTGTAGAAGGAACTTTACTCTGTATCTAACCCTGTACTGTCCCTGTCCTGGGAGTGTTTGATGGGGGAACATTGTAGAGGAAGCTTTATTCTGTATCTAACCCTGTGCTGTCCCTGTCCTGGGAGTCTTTGAAGGGGGACAGTGGAGAAGGAACTTTACTCTGTATCTAACCCTGTGCTGTCCCTGTCCTGGGAGTTTGATGGGGGACAGTGTAGAGGGAACTTTACTCTGTATCTAACCCTGTGCTGTCCCTGTCCTGGGAGTCTTTGAAGGGGGACAGTGTAGAAGGAACTTTACTCTGTATCTAACCCTGTGCTGTCCCTGTCCTGGGAGTTTGATGGGGGACAGTGTAGAGGGAACTTTACTCTGTATCTAACCCCGTGCTGTCCCTGTCCTGGGAGTGTTTGATGGGGGACAGTGTAGAGGGAACTTTACTCTGTATCTAACCCTGTGCTGTCCCTGTCCTGGGAGTGTTTGATGGGGAGAAAGTGAGGACTGCAGATGCTGTAGATCATAGCTGATAATGTGTTGCTGGAAAAGCGCAGCAGGTCAGGCAGCATCCAAGGAGCAGGAGAATCGACGTTTCGGGCATGAGCCCTTCTTCAGGAATGAGGAAAGTGTGTCCAGCAGGCTAAGATAAAAGGTAGGGAGGAGGGACTTTGGGGAGGGCCGTCGGAAATGCGATAGGTGGAAGGAGGTCAAGGTGAGGGTGATAGGCCGGAGTGGTGGTGGGAGCGGAGAGGTCAGGAAGAAGATTGCAGGTTAGGAAGGCGGTGCTGAGTTCGAGGGATCGGCGCTGCCTCGTGCTCCCACGAGGAGGTTGAACAGTTCATCCACTTTACCAATACCTTCCACCCCGACCTCAAATTCACCTGGACTGTCTCAGACTCCTCCCTCCCCTTCCTAGACTTCTCCATTTCTATCTCAGGCGACCGAATCAACATGGACCTTTACTATAAACCGACCGACTCCCACAGCTACCTAGACTACACCTCCTCCCACCCTGACCCCTGTAAAAACGCCATCCCATATTCCCAATTCCTTCGTCTCCGCCGCATCTGCTCCCAGGAGGACCAGTTCCAATACCGTACAACCCAGATGGCCTAATTCTTCAAAGACCGCAATTTCCCCCCAGACGTGATCGACGATGCCCTCCACCGCATCTCCTCCACTTCCCGCTCCTCCACCCTTGAGCCCCGCCCCTCCAATCACCACCAGGACAGAACCCCACTGGTCCTCACCTACCACCCCACCAACCTCCATATACATCGTATCATCCGTCGTAATTTCCGCCACCTCCAAACGGACCCCACCACCAGGGATATATTTCCCTCCCCTCCCCTATCAGCGTTCCGAAAAGACCACTCCCTCCGTGACTCCCTCGTCAGGTCCACACCCCCCACCAACCCAACCTCCACTCCCGGCACCTTCCCCTGCAACCGCAAGAAATGTAAAACTTGCACCCACACCTCCCCCCTCACTTCCCTCCAAGGCCCCAAGGAATCCTTCCATATCCGCCACAAATTCACCTGCACCTCCACACACATCATTTACTGCATCCGCTGCACCCGATGTGGCCTCCTCTGTATTGGGGAGACAAGCCGCCTACTTGCGGAACGTTTCAAAGAACACCTCTGGGACACATGTAGGTCCTTGGACTCCTCCATCGCCAGACCATAGCAACACGATGGCTGGAGGAAGAGCGCATCAGCTTCCGCCTAGGAACCCTCCAACCACAAGGGATGAACTCAGATTTCTCCAGTTTCCTCATTTCCCCTCCCCCCACCTTGTCTCAGTCAAATCCCTCGAACTCAGCACCACCTGTTGTGGTTCTGTTCGCCGAGCTGGAAGTTTTTGTTGCAAACATTTCGTCCCCTGGCTAGGCGACATCCTCAGTGCTTGGGAGCCTCCTGCGAAGCGCTTCTTTGATGTTTCCTCCAGTGTTTATAGTGGTCTGTCCCTGCCGCTTCCGGTTGTCAGTTTCAGCTGTCCGCTGTAGTGGTTGGTATATTGGGTCCAGGTCGATGTGTTTGTTGATGGAGTTTGTGGATGAATGCCATGCCTCTAGGAATTCCCTGGCTGTTCTCTGTCTGGCTTGCCCTATAATGGTAGTGTTGTCCCAGTCGAATTCATGTTGCTTGTTGTCTGCGTGTGTGGCTACTAAGGATAGCTGGTCGTGTCGTTTCGTGGCTAGTTGATGTTCATGTATGCGGATTGTTAGCTGTCTTCCTGTTTGTCCTATATAGTGTTTTGTGCAGTCCTTGCATGGGATTTTGTACACTACATTAGTTTTGCTCATGTTGGGTATCGGGTCCTTCGTTCTGGTGAGTTGTTGTCTGAGCGTGGCTGTTGGTTTGTGTGCCGTTATGAGTCCTAGGGGTCGCAGTGGTCTGGCTGTCAGTTCTGAGATGCTCCTGATGTATGGTAGTGTTGCTAGTCCTTTTGGTTGTGGTATGTCCTCGTTCCGTGGTCTTTCTCTTAGGTATCTGTTGATGAAGTTGCGCGGGTATCCGTTTTTGGCGAATACCTTGTATAGGTGTTCCTCTTCTTCTTTTTTGCAGTTCTGGTGTACTGCAGTGTGTTGTGGCCCTTTTGAATAGTGTCCTGATGCAGCTTCGTTTGTGTGTGTTGGGGTGGTTGTTTTCATAGTTCAGGACTTGGTCTGTGTGTGTGGCTTTCCTGTATACCCTTGTAGTGTACAAAATACCGTGCAAGGACTGCACAAAACACTATATAGGACAAACAGGAAGACAGCTAACAATCTGCATACATGAACATCAACTAGCCACGAAATGACACGACCAGCTATCCTTAGTTGCCACACACGCAGACAACAAGCAACATGAATTCGACTGGGACAACACTACTATCATAGGGCAAGCCAGACAGAGAACAGCCAGGGAATTCCTAGAGGCATGGCATTCATCCACAAACTCCATCAACAAACACATCGACCTGGACCCAATATACCAACCACTACAGCGGACAGCTGAAACTGACAACCGGAAGCGGCAGGGACAGACCACTATAAACACCGGAGGAAACATCAAAGAAGCGCTTCGCAGGAGGCTCCCAAGCACTGATGATGTCGCCTAGCCAGGGGACGAAACGTTTGCAACAAAAACTTCCAGCTCGGCGAACAGAACCACAACAACGAGCACCCGAGCTACAAATCTCAGCACCACCTTCCTAACCTGCAATCTTCTTCCTGACCTCTCCGCTCCCACCCCCACTCCGGCCTATCACCCTCAACTTGACCTCCTTCCACCTATCGCATTTCCAATGCCGCTCCTCCAAGTCCCTCCTCCCTACCTTTTATCTTAGCCTGCTTGGCACACTTTCCTCATTCCTGAAGAAGGGCTCATGCCCGAAACGTCGATTCTCCTGCTCCTTGGATGCTGCCTGACCTGCTGCGCTTTTCCAGTGTTTGATGGGGGACAGTGTAGAAGGAACTTTACCCTGTATCTAACCCTGTGCTGTCCCTGTCCTGGGAGTGTTTGATGGGGGACAGTGTAGAGGGAGCTTTACTCTGTATCTAACCCCCTGCTGTCCCTGTCCTGGGTGTGTTTCATGGGGGACTGTATAGAGGGGGCTTTACTCTGTATCTAACCTCATGCTGTCCATCAGAGTATTTCATGGGGGGCCAGTGTAGAGGGAGCTTTCCTCTGTATCTAACCCCGTGCCGTCGGGATAATGGGATCAAAGCTGGAACAGGTGTGATCAGATAGAACGGCAGGACAAACTCCAAGGGCAGAAGGGCCTACACTTGTTCCTATTTTCTGTGGGAAGGGAGGAGGACATCAGGTGAATGAAGAGCAGGGGAAGAAGGTCATACTGGGGACAGGTCATCTGTGGCCCCTCCCTGATGGAGCTTATCCAGTCTGGGGATGCACAGCTTCGATCAGAGCTACCATTACCAGGTCGTGCCACTGGGGGGAGCCCTGGCGCTGACTTTCCAGGTATCACAGAATAGGCACCCTCTTGACAACTACACACACCCCCAAATTCTCCCCTGTCCAGAAGAAACCTGCAAAAAAAATTGTTAAAAACTTTATATTTGCGTAGTGCCTTCTACATCGAGAAGACATAGAGTCCAATGGCACAGAGACAGGCCCTTTGGCCCAAACTGGTCCATGCTGACCAAAATGTCCATCCACGCTAACCCTATTTCCCTGCACTTGGGCCAGATCCTTCTCATCCTTTCCTATCCACCATGCTTAGTAGCTGCTGCCGTCCTTTGTAACTGGAGTCACTGTCCCATTAAGAAATGAAATGGCCAGTTTGCACAGAGCATGATCCCACACATAGTAGGGTTGAAAATGTGTTGCTGGAAAAGCGCAGCAGGTCAGGCAGCATCCAGGGAACAGGAGAATCGACGTTTCGGGCATAAGCCCTTCTTCAGGAAGGCTTATGCCCGAAACGTCGATTCTCCTGTTCCCTGGATGCTGCCTGACCTGCTGCGCTTTTCCAGCAACACATTTTCAGCTCCGATCTCCAGCATCTGCAGATCTCACTTTCTCCTCCCACACATGGTAGTCTGTCCTCGGGTAGTGTACAGGGATGTGCAGGTTAGGGTGGATTGGCCGTGCTAAATTGTCCCATAGTGTCCAGGGATGTGCAGGTTAGGGTGGATTGGCCGTGTTAAATTGTCCCATGGTGTCCAGGGATGTGCAGGTTAGGGTAGATTGGCCGTGCTAAATTGTCCTATAGTGTCCAGAAATGTGCAGGTTAGGGTGGATTGGCCATGCTAAATTGTCTTGTAGTGCCCAGGGATGTGCAGGTTAGGGTGGATTGCCCATGTTAAATTGTCCCGTAATGTCCAGGGATGTGCAGGTTAGAGTGGATTGGCCATGCTAAATTATACTGTAGTGCCCAGGAATGTGCAGGTTGGAGTGGATTGGCCGTGCTAAATTATACTGTAGTGCCCAGGGATGTGCAGGTTAGAGTGGATTGGCCGTGCTAAATTATACTGTAGTGCCCAGGGATGTGCAGGTTAGGGTGGATTGGCCATGCTAAATTATACTGTAGTGCCCAGGGATGTGCAGGTTAGAGTGGATTGGCCATGCTAAATTATACTGTAGTGCCCAGGGATGTGCAGGTTAGAGTGGATTGGCCGTGCTAAATTATACTGTAGTGCCCAGGGATGTGCAGGTTAGGGTGGATTGGCCATGCTAAATTATACTGTAGTGCCCAGGGATGTGCAGGTTAGAGTGGATTGGCCATGCTAAATTGTCCTGTAGTGGCCCGGGATGTGCAGGTTAGGGTGGATTGCCCACGCTAAATTGTCCCGTAATATCCAGTGATGTGCAGGTTAGGGTGGATTGCCCATGCTAAATTGTCCCGTAATGTCCAGTGATGTGCAGGTTAGGTAGATTGGACATGGGAAATGCAGGGTTACTGAGATAGGGCAAGGGGGATGGATCTGGGGCAGGAGAGGATCAGTGCAGCCTTGATGGGCCGAATGGCCTCTTTCCACATTGTTCAGAGTTCCACGATTCTACATGTGTTCCTGACCTAGATCAGCTGGTGTTAACTGACATTGGTTGAGCAATATGCATTGGTAGTCGGTGTTGGGGCGGGGGGGGAGGGTGGCACCTTTTGCATCCACTATCATTTTGAGTTTGAGTGATGTACTTTGTCCTGGGTTTTTTGTGAAGAAGGGTTGTGACAGATGTCGGGCAATGTGCTCCAAAGCCAATAAAATAACAGCTTGTGAGGCTTTGGGGAAATTGTTTTTGTTCTCGTTAAAACAATAGAAGCAGCCTGACTGGGTGGGATCAAGCTCCCACAGATCCAGGACGCTTGGTTTTAGTTTTTCAGTCGCAGTTGCTGGGGTTTTGAAGCTGGGGTTTGGAAGCTGCAATACATCTCTCCCTTCTCTTTCTCTCTCAGTTTTCTCTTGATACCTTTTCCCCTCCTGAATTGGAGAATTGCCTGTGAGATAATCTATTTTATTGAATTTGCCTTTGCCAAGGGTGTGTTTATGGGATGTTACTATTATTGGAACTGTTGCCATTTAGTAGTTAAATAATCTATTAAGATATTCCAATTTCTTCTTTCTTTTTGTTGCATTTTAACTACAGTGTACGAATTAAGTGCGTTTTTCTTCAAGCCTGGTAGTTTCACCAATTGAATTGTATCTGGGACACAAAAGCTGACACTTGCCTTTAAATAAGAAAATGTTAGGGTCTAGGCTACCTTCTGAATATATTTTGAGGGGGTTTGGTCTGATCCATGACAAATTGGGATTTCATCCGGGATTTGAACCCAAGATCTCTCATATGTTTCATTTCACAAAAACTAGGACAAAAGACACCTCTTCAAGCCATAATATTATCACAGCAGCCAAGAGAGTATCTCAGTTGAATGTCACAATCCCCACACCTTGATGCATATTGGCTGTATCTATCCAGCAACGTTTCATCCTTGGGTCTCTTCATTAGCTGCAGACAGAATTCCCAACCTTTTCCTTCAGCATCCTATTGCCATCCACCCTCTGCAGACTTGTCTTCATCTGTCATTGCTCACATCCTCCCCCCCCCCCCCCCCCCCCCCCCCCGCCGCCCACTCCCCCATACAGTAAATGGAAATGTCCTGGGGAGAGATCTGGGCGTTCAGGTCGATTGTAATCTGTAGGTGGCAACAGAGGTCAATCGAGTGGTCAAGGAGGCAGATGGCATGCTTTCCATCAATGGATGAGGTATTGAGTACAAGAGTTGGCAGGTCATGTCACAGTTGTATAGGACTTTGGTTCGGCCACATTTGGAATACTGTGTACAGTTATAGAGTCATAGAGATGTACAGCATGGAAACAGACCCTTCGGTCCAACTTGTCCATGCCAATATCCCAATCCAATCTAGTCCCACCTGCCAGCACCCAGCTCATATCCCTCCAAACCCTTCCTATCCATATACCCAAACAGATGCCTTTTAAATGTTGCAATCGCACCAGCCTCCAACACTTCCTCTGGCAGCTTATTCCATACACGTACCACCCTCTGAGTGAAAGCATTGCCCCTCAGGTCTCTTTTATATCTTTCCCTTCTCACCCTAAACCAATGCCTTCTTCTTCTGGACTCAGGAAGAGACTTTGTCTATTTATCCTATCCATGCCCCTCATAATTTTATAAACCTCTATAAGGTCACCCCTCAGCCTCCGACACTCCAGGGAAAACAGCCCCAGCCTGTTCAGCCTCTCCCTATAGTTCAAATCCTCCAACCCTAGCAACATCCTGGTCAATCTTTTCTGAACCCTTTCAAGTTTCACAACATCTTTCCGATAGGAAGATAACCAGAATTGCACACAATATTCCAACAGTGGCCTAACCAATGTCCTGTACAGCCGCAACATGACCTTCCAACTCCTGTACTCAATACTCTGACCAATAAAGGAAAGCATACCAAACGCCTTCTTCACTATCCTATCTACCTGTGACCCCACTTTCAAGGAGCTATGAACCTGCACTCCAAGGTCTCTTTGTTCAGCAACACTCCCTGGGACCTTACCATTAAGTGTATAAGTCCTGCTAAGAAAATGCAGCACCTCACATTTATCTGAATTAAACTCCATCTGCCACTCCTCAGCCCATTGGCCCATCTGGTCCGGATCCTATTGTAATCTGAGGTAGCCCTCTTCGCTGTCCACTACACCTCCAATTTTGGTGTCATCTGCAAACTTACTAACTGTACCTTTTATGCTCGCATCCAAATCATTTATATAAGTGACAAAAAGTAGAGGACCCAGCACCGATCCTTGTGGCACTCCACTGGTCACAGGCCTGCAGTCTGAAAAACAACTCTCCATCACCACCCTCTGTCTTCTACCTTTGAGCCATCTGTATCCAAATGGCTAGTTCTCCCTGTATTCTATGAGATCTAACCTTGCTAACCAATTTCCCGTGGGGAACCTTGTCGAACGCCTTACTGAAGTCCATATCGATCACGTCCACTGCTCTGCCCTCATCAATCCTCTTTGTTACTTCTTCAAAAAATGCAATCAAGTTTGTGAGACATGATTTCCCACACACAAAGCCATGTTGACTATCCCTAATAAGTCCTTGCCTTTCCAAATACATGTACATCCTGTCCCTCAGGATTCCCTCCAACAGCTTGTTCTGGTCGCCGCATTACCAACAGGATGTGGATTCGTTGGAGAGGGTGCAGAGGAAGATCACCAGGATGTTGCCTGGTATGGAGGGCATTGGCTAGGAGGAGAAGTTGTGTAGATTAAGATTACTTTCATTAGAAAGACAAGTTGAGAGAGAACCTGATTGTGGTTTACAAAATCATGAGAGGCGTTGACAGGGTGGATAGCAAGAAGCCTGTTCTCAGAGTGGGGGACTCAATTACTAGGGGTCATGAGATTAAGGTGAGAGGGGAAAGGTGTAGGGGAGGAATGTGTGGAAAGTTCTTTATGCAGAGGGTGGTGGGTACCTGGAACACATTCCCAGTGGAGGTGGAAGGAGAAGGAATGATAGCATCATTGAAGATGTACCTAGACTGAAACATGAATGGGCAGGGAGCAAAGGGATACAGACCCTTAGAAAATAGGCGACAGTTTTAGATCGAGGCTCTGGATTGGCACAGGCTTGGAGGGCCATAAGGTCTGTTCCTGTGCTGGAGTATTCTTTGTTCTTTGTTCCTCCCACGGGCAGACTCAGGGACCCCTCGATTCCTATTGCCCCACCATTGGTGCCCGGGTCATCAGCTCCCTGGGCCCCAGGGTCTGGAATTCCATTTCGAAAACCACTTTGAGCCTCTCACTCTCTCTGGTTGTCTCTCCCTTTCTCTCTCGCTGTCTCCCTCTCTGCTTTTCTCTCTCTCTCACTGCCTGTCTCTCTCTTAACATCTTCCTCTATGTCTCTCTCACTTTCTATCCCTTTGACTCTGTCTCTCCATTTTGCGCTGTCTCTCTGTCTTTCTCTGTCTCTTTCTCTGTTTCACACCATCTCTTTTTCTCTGTCTCACTCTCTCTCTCTCTATTTCTCTGTGTCTCTCTGTTTCATGCTGTCTCTTTTGCTCTGCCTCACTCTTTCTCTCTCTGTCTCTCTCCTCTGTCTCTCCAAACTCTTTGCAACTCTCTTTATTTCTCTTTCTCTCTCAGTTTCCTCCTCTTCTTTCTGTTTTCCTCTTTCTCTCTTTCTCTAACTTACTCTAAATCCCTGTGTCCTCCTCTGTCTCTGATTCTCTCTCTCTGTCTCATCTTTCTGACTTTCTCTCTGTTTTCCTCTCTCTGTCTCTATCTCTGTCTTGCTCTCTCACTCTTTTTTCTCCCTATCTCTCTCTCTATTTCTCTCTCATCTCTATTTTAAATCTGCCACTTCTTACCCTAAAACTGTGACCTTTCGTTCTAGATTGTCCAACATGAGGAAACATTGTCTCTAGTTTACTTTCCTAACCTCCTTTAATATCTTATAAACCTCAATTAGATCTCCTTCCATTCTTCGTAATCTAGAGAGTACAAACTGCTCCTTCTCTCTTCATAAAATGAGCAGCACGGTGGCACAGTGGTTAGCACTGCTGCCTCACACCGCCAAGGACCCGGGTTCAATTCCACCCTCAGGCGACTGTCTGTGTGGACTTTGCATGTTCTCCCAGTGCTCCGGTTTCCTCCCACAGTCCAAAGCTGTGCAGGTTAGGGTGAGTTGGCCATGCTAAATTGCCCCATAGTGTACAGGCTAAGTGGGCTCGCTATGAGATATGTAGGGTTATGGAGATAGGGTACGGGTCTGAATGGGATACTCTTCAGAAGGTGTTAGGATGGAGGGACTGGGGGAACAGAGAGAGAGAGTGTGGAGGGGGAGAGAGACTGGGGGACAGAGGGGGAGAAAGAGAGACTTGGGTATGGAGGGAGAGTCTAGAGATGGGAAAGTAGAGAGAGAGTGAGTGTGGGAGATGGGGGGAGAGAGAGTGTGTGGGGGTTGGGAAAATGGAAGGAAAGACTAGGGTTGGAGGGAGAGAGAAACTGTGAGATGGAAAATTCACAGAATCCCTGCTGTGTGGAAACAGGCCATTCAGCCCTCTGAAGAGCAACCCACCCTCCTATCCTTTCCCTATAACCCTGCATTTCCCATGGCTAACCCACACATCTTTGAACTGGAAAATGGAGGGAGAGATTGGGGGGAGGAGGAGAGAAGGACAGAGTGGGGAGGGGGTTGGAGAGAGTGATGTGACAGTAGTATCTGAAATTTTCTCTCAGTAGTTTAGTGGGAAGATGCAGTGGGCAGTTGCAGGTGTGTGTGTGTGTGTGTGTGTGAGGGTGTGTGTATGTATATGTGAGGGTGTGTCTGTGTTTGTGTGGGTGTGGGTGAGGGTGTGTGTGGGGGGGGTGTGTGTGTGAGGCCTTATGAGAGTGAGGCTGTGTGTGTGTGAGGGTGTGTCTGTGTGCGTGTGACAGGGTGTGTGTGTGTTTGTGTGCGTGTCTATGTGTGTGTAAGGGTGTGTCTGTGTGTGTGAGATGGTGTGTCTGCGTGTGTGTGTGTGTCGATGTGTGTGTAAAGGTGTGTCTGTGTGTGTGACGGTGTGTGTGAGGGTGTGTGTGTGAGACAGTGTGTGAGGGTGTGGGTGTGTGTGTGTGTTTGTGTGCGCGTCGATGTGTGTGTAAGGTGTGTCTGTGTGTGTGTTTGACGGTGAGTGTGAGGGTGTGTCTGTGTGTGTGAGGGTTTGTGTGAGTGTGTGTGAGGGTGTGTCTGTGTGTGTGAGCGTTTGTGTGTGAGGGTGTGTCTGTGTGTGTGAGGGTTTGTGTGGGGGGGGTGTCTGTGTGTGTGTGCATCTGTGAGTGTGTGTAAGGGTGTGTCTGTGTGTGGGGGGAAGTGTATGTGTGTGGGGGGTGAGTGTAGGGGTGTGTGTCTATCTGTGTGTGTGTGTGTGCAAGAGAGATCCCCTGACACAGTTGGTACACATCCTCGGGATCCTCCTGTGCGATGCTAGATACCCCGAGAGCGAGGGGAGATTATGATCAGGCTGGGCTGTCGAGTGGGTGGGTGAAACTTTCACAAGGCCATCACCCTCAGATCCCAGCTGATACTGAAGGCTCATTTGTCCAGCCTTCTGTTGGCAGAACTTGGTATGATTTATTATTGTCACGTGTCCCTGGGTACAGTGAAAAGTTTTGTTTTGCGAGCAGTACAGGACGATCATACCATTACAAATCCCATGAGGGTGATAGAACAGAGTGAGGAAGACAGTGTCCAGCTGCAGAGAAGGTGTACACAGGGCGAGATCAACATCAAATTTGAACTTTGAGAGGTCTATTCAGAATTCTTACAACAGCGGGGAAGAAGCTGTTCCTGAATCTGTTGGTTCATGGGTTTAAGCTTCTACCCAATAGAAAAGCTGCAAAGAGATTATGACCGGGATAGGAGAGGTCTTTGATGATGTTGGCTGCCCTTCTGAGGCAGTCGATGGAGTCAATGGATGGTCGAGTGTGTAATGGACTGGGCTGTGTTCACAACTCTCTGTAGTTTCTTACAGTCCCGGGCAGAGCAGTTACCATACCAAGCCTTGATGCATCGGATAGAATGCTTTCTATGTTGTATCTGTAAAAACTGGCAAGAGTCATACAAATGTACAGCACAGAAAAAAACCCTTCGGTCCAACCCGTCCATGCCGACCAGATATCCCAACCCAATCTAGTCCCACCTGCCAGCACTTGGCCCATATCCCTCCAAACCCTTCTTATTCATATACCCATCCAGAGCCTTTTAAATGCTGTAATTGTACCAGCCTCCACCACTTCCTCTGGCAGCTCATTCCATACACACACCAACCTCTGTCCCTTTTAAATCTTTCCCCTCTCTCCCTATTCTATGCCCTCTAGCTCTGGACACCCCCACCCCAGGGAAAAGACTTTGTCTATTTATCCTATCCATGTCATTCAACACAGAAAGAGTCCTTTCAGCCCATTGAGGCTGTGTGAGCCCTTTGATACAGGCTTCTGGCTAGTCCCAGTACTCTCCCCTCCTCCCCCCCTTCATCTGCCAAACAGAGCCCTGTAAATTCCCTTCATCACCCCCCTCCCCATCTCTGCGCTGCCCACTAAACCTTCCGACTGCTCATCGTTTGTCCAGCGCTGTTCCAGTAGAAATCTCCTTGTGTTAATTATTGAGAGAGCAAGAGCCATTTATGGAGGTTTCTAAAATCACGAGGGGGCATGGATAAGGTGAATAGACAAGGTCTTTTTCCCCTGGTGTGAGGGAGTCTGAAACTAGAGGTGCATAGCTTTAAGGTGAGAGATGAAGGATTTAAAAGGGGCCACTTTTTCACACAGAGGGTGGTGCGTTTGTGGAATGAGCTGCCAGAGGAAGTGGTGGAGGCTGGTACAATTACAGTATTTTAATCATCTGGACGGGGATATGAATAGGAAGGGATTACACGATCCGGACCAAGTGCAGGCAAATGGGACTAGATTAGGTTAGGATATCTGGTCGGCACAGACAAGATGGGCCGAAGGGTCTGTTTCCGTACTGTACGGCCCGACAAGCCATTTTGTGAGCTTGATCGCCCAGAATTGGCGATTGGGTTAGCGGCTAAACGCAGATTGGATCATTGAGCCGGATCCTGAGCCCATATCCCCGTATGACTCGACCACACCGTGCGCCACCTGCTGGAAAATGGGGTCAGAGCAGTTAAACGGCTGGCTTTGACCAGCACAGACTCGATGGGCCGAAGGGCCGTGATGCCGATCTCCTTCGCCCTGGTGACAGGCCACCTTCACCACACCCTGAGACTGGGAGAAACCGAGGATTACAGATGCTGGAGATCAGAGACCAGAGTGTGGCGCTGGAAAAGCACAGCATCCGAGGAGCAGGAGCGTCGACATTTCGGGCATAGGCCCTTCATCAGGAATGAGGTGGGGGAAAGGGGGCTGAGAGGTAAATGGGAGGGGTGTAGTGGGACTGGATGAACGGGAGCCAGGATTGAGATAGGAGGGGGGGGTGAAAGGGTGATAGGTCAGACAGAAGGGTGGGTTGGATAGGTGGGCAGGAAGATGGACAGGTAGAACAGGTCAAGAGGGCGGTTGGAGGGTTGGATCTGAGATGAGGTGGGGGGGAGGGGAAATGAGGAAATGGTGAAATCCACGTTGATGCCGTGGGGTTGGAGGCAGAAGGTGAGGTAGGCACTGAGACTGAGTCAGGGCCTGTTTGTAACCGTACCATCTCATTCATCCAGCTGCCAATTTCCCGTGGGTTTGCCCCCTCTCCCATCACTGGGGGTCTTGGGGGGGCTGTGCCCCCTGCCTCAGCTGCTGAAGGGTGGTTAAAGCCCTTGACCATGCCTTCACTACCCTCACTATTCCCTCGCTGCTCTCCCTCTCAACGTGTAAAGCCACCCCCAGGTGCCTGCCCCCCGCCATCTCTTTACACCTCCCTCACCCCACCCCCACAGGAAGTGAGGACTGCAGATGCTGGAGATCAGAATCGAGAGTGTGGTGCTGGAAAAGCACAGCAGGTCAGGAACTGTGGAAAGGTTGAACCTGATCCGCAAGGTGCCACAGTTCATGAGACCTTACTGTGTGTGCACACATGGGAGAGAGAGGGAGGGGGGGGGGGGGAGGGGGGGGAGAGAGAGAGAGAGAGAGAGAGAGAAGGTTGAACAGATTTGGAAAGTCTGTTATATTGGGGGCATTGGTGGGTGTTATGGTCAGGAAAGGCAACTTAACATGATGTGAATCTCTTTTCAAAGCAACTGCATGCATCCTGGTCGGCAGACTGGCAAGAGGCTTGAAACAGAGGAATGACAAAAGCTGTCTTTAAAAACAGGAGGAGATTTCTGGCTCTGGAGAGTTACTGGGGGCAGGGGGATGTGTGGGAGTGAGTGTGTGTATGTAAGTGTGTACCTCTGTGAGCGAGTGTGTATGTGTGTGTATATGTCTGGTGTGTGTGTGTATGAGAAAGAGCTTCAGTCTGCATGTGTACCTGTGAGTGTGTGTGAGTGTGTAGGTATGTGTGAGTTTGTGTGTGTGTGAGTGTCTGTGTGTGTCTATATCTGAGGGGGGTATTGTGTGAGTGTATATCTGTGTGTGGGTGTATGCGAGCATGTGTCTAAATATGTCTGTGTGTGTCTTTGTGTGTGTGAGCATGAGTGTCATATGTGTGTGTCTCTGTGTATGCATATATGTGTGTCTATGTCAGTGTGTGTAAGAATGTGCCTGCCTGTGTGTGTGCGGGCGTGTGCAAGTGGGTATGTATGTGTATGTAGATGTGTGTCTATGTGCACTGTGTATGTCTGCGTGTGTGTAAGAGTGTGTGCGTGTGTATGTGTGTGCGTGTGTATGTCAGTGTGTGTGTATGTACATGTGCAAGTGTGTGTGCAAGTGTCTGTGTAAGCATGAATGTGTCACTTAAGTGTGTCCAAATATTTGTGAATGTTTATGTGTGAGTAAGAGTGTGAGTCTGCATGTGTATGTGTGTGTTTGTGTGAGTGTGCATGTATGTGTGTGTGTCTGTGTGTTTCTATGTGTGTATTTCTGTGTTTGTATGTCTGTGCATGAGTGTGTATATATGTGTGTATGTAAGTGTGCGAACATGCATGAGTGTGTGTGTGAATGTATGTATGTGTGTGTGTGTGAATGTGTGCATGTATGAGCCTGTGTGAGACACTGTGAGGGAGGCTGAGCACATGTGTGTCTGTGTGTGTAAGTGGGACAGTGTGTGAGAGAGGATGATCGTGTGTGTGTCTGTGTGTATGTGAGACAGTGTGTGAGAGAGGGTGAGCATGTGTGTGTGCCTGTGTGAATTTGAGACAGTGTGTGACAGTGGGTAAGCATGTGTGTATGTGGGAGAGAGGGTGAGCGTGTGCGTATGTGAGACAGTGTGTGAGAGAGGGTGAGCATGTGTGTGCCTGTGTGTATATGAGACAGTGTGTTAGAGAGGGTGATCCTGTGTGTGTCTGTGTGTATGTGAGACAGTGGGTGAGAGTGTGAGCAAGTGTGTGTCTGTGTGAATGTGAGACAGTGTGTGCGAGAGGGTGAGTGTGTGTCTATCTCTGTGTATGTGAGACAGTGTGTGAGAGAGGGTGAGATGTGTGTGTTTCTGTGTGGATGTGAGACAGTGTGTGCAAGAGGGTAAGCATGTGTGTGTGTGGGAGAGAGGGAGAGCGGGTCTATCTGAGACAGTGAGTGAGAGAGGGTGAGCGTCTGTATCTGAGACAGTGAGTGAGAGAGGGTGAGCGTCTGTATCTGAGGCAGTGAGTGAGAGAGGGTGATCGTGTGTGTGTCTGTGTGTATGTGACAGTGTGTGAGAGAGGGTGAGCATGTGTGTCTGTCTGTGTGTGAGACAGTGCGTGAGAGAGTGTGAGCATGTGTGTGTTTCTGTGTGTGCATGTGAGACAGTGTGTGAGAGAGGGTGAGCGTGTGTGTGTTTCTGTGTGTGTATGTGAGACAGTGTGTGAGAGAGGGTAAGCACGTGTGTGTGTGGGAGAGAGGGTGAGCGTGTGTATCTGAGACAGTGAGTGAGAGAGGGTGAGCGTGTGTGTGTCTGTGTGTATGTGACAGTGTGTGAGAGAGGGTGAGCATGTGTGTCTGTCTGTGTGTGAGACAGTGCGTGAGAGAAGGTGTGCGTGTGTGTGTCTGTGTGTGTGTGACAGTGTGTGAGAGAGTGTGAGCATGTGTGTGTTTCTGTGTGTGCATGTGAGACAGTGTGTGAGAGAGGGTGAGCGTGTGTGTGTTTCTGTGTGTGTATGTGAGACAGTGTGTGAGAGAGGGTAAGCACGTGTGTGTGTGGGAGAGAGGGTGAGCGTGTGTATCTGAGACAGTGAGTGAGAGAGGGTGAGCGTGTGTATCTGAGGCAGTGAGTGAGAGAGGCTGATCGTGTGTGTGTCTGTGTGTATGTGACAGTGTGTGAGAGAGGGTGAGTGTGTGTGTCTGTCTGTGTGTATGTGAGACAGTGCGTGAGAGAAGGTGAGCGTGTGTGAGCGTGTGTGTGTGTGTGACAGTGTGTGAGAGAGTGTGAGCATGTGTGTGTTTCTGTGTGTGCATGTGAGACAGTGTGTGAGAGAGGGTGAGTGTGTGTGTGTATGTGAGACAGCGTGTGAGAGAAGGTGAGCGTGTGTGTGTATCTGTGTGTATGTGAGACAGTGTGTGAGAGAGGGTGAGCATGTGTGTCTGTCTGTGTGTATGTGAGACAGTGCGTGAGAGAAGGTGAGCGTGTGTGAGCGTGTGTGTGTGTGTGACAGTGTGTGAGAGAGTGTGAGCATGTGTGTGTTTCTGTGTGTGCATGTGAGACAGTGTGTGAGAGAGGGTGAGTGTGTGTGTGTATGTGAGACAGCGTGTGAGAGAAGGTGAGCGTGTGTGTGTATCTGTGTGTATGTGAGACAGTGTGTGAGAGAGGGTGAGCATGTGTGTGTGTCTGTGTGTATGTGAGACAGTGTGTGACAATGGGTAAGCATGTGTGTATGTGGGAGAGAGGGTGAGCGTGTGCGTATGTGAGACAGTGTGGGAGAGAGGGTGAGCATGTGTGTGAGAAAGTGTGTGAGAGAGGGTGATTGTGTGTGTGTCTGTGTGTATGTGAGACTGTGTGTTAGAGCGTGAACGTGTGTGTGTCTGTGTGTATGTGAGATAGTGTGTGAGAGAGTGTGAGCAAGTGTGTGTCTGTGTGAGTGTGAGACAGTGTGTGCAAGAGGGTGAGCGTGTGTGTGTCTGTGTGTATGTGGGACAGTGTGTGAGAGAGTGAGAGCATGTGTGTGTTTCTGTGTGTGTACGTGAGACAGCGTGTGAGAGTGGGGAGCATGTGTGTCGGTCTATGTGTATGTGAGACAGTGTGTGAGGGAAGGTGAGTTTGTGTGTGTGTCTGTTTGTATGTGAGATAGTGTGTGAGAGTGTGAGCATGTGTGTGTTTCTGTGTGTGTATGTGAGACAGTGTGTGAGAGAGGGTAAGCACGTGTGTGTGTGGGAGAGAGGGTGAGCGTGTGTATCTGAGACAGTGAGTGAGAGAGGGTGAGCGTGTGTATCTGAGGCAGTGAGTGAGAGAGGCTGATCGTGTGTGTGTCTGTGTGTATGTGAGGTAGGCACTGAGACTGAGTCAGGGCCTGTTTGTAACCGTACCATCTCATTCATCCAGCTGCCAATTTCCCGTGGGTTTGCCCCCTCTCCCATCACTGGGGGTCTTGGGGGGGCTGTGCCCCCTGCCTCAGCTGCTGAAGGGTGGTTAAAGCCCTTGACCATGCCTTCACTACCCTCACTATTCCCTCGCTGCTCTCCCTCTCAACGTGTAAAGCCACCCCCAGGTGCCTGCCCCCCGCCATCTCTTTACACCTCCCTCACCCCACCCCCACAGGAAGTGAGGACTGCAGATGCTGGAGATCAGAATCGAGAGTGTGGTGCTGGAAAAGCACAGCAGGTCAGGAACTGTGGAAAGGTTGAACCTGATCCGCAAGGTGCCACAGTTCATGAGACCTTACTGTGTGTGCACACATGGGAGAGAGAGGGAGGGGGGGGGGGGGGAGGGGGGGAGAGAGAGAGAGAGAGAGAGAGAGCGTAGGTTGAACAGATTTGGAAAGTCTGTTATATTGGGGGCATTGGTGGGTGTTATGGTCAGGAAAGGCAACTTAACATGATGTGAATCTCTTTTCAAAGCAACTGCATGCATCCTGGTCGGCAGACTGGCAAGAGGCTTGAAACAGAGGAATGACAAAAGCTGTCTTTAAAAACAGGAGGAGATTTCTGGCTCTGGAGAGTTACTGGGGGCAGGGGGATGTGTGGGAGTGAGTGTGTGTATGTAACTGTGTACCTCTGTGAGCGAGTGTGTATGTGTGTGTATATGTCTGGTGTGTGTGTGTATGAGAAAGAGCTTCAGTCTGCATGTGTACCTGTGAGTGTGTGTGAGTGTGTAGGTATGTGTGAGTTTGTGTGTGTGTGAGTGTCTGTGTGTGTCTATATCTGAGGGGGGTATTGTGTGAGTGTATATCTGTGTGTGGGTGTATGCGAGCATGTGTCTAAATATGTCTGTGTGTGTCTTTGTGTGTGTGAGCATGAGTGTCATATGTGTGTGTCTCTGTGTGTGCATATATGTGTGTCTATGTCAGTGTGTGTAAGAATGTGCCTGCCTGTGTGTGTGCGGGTGTGTGCAAGTGGGTATGTATGTGTATGTAGATGTGTGTCTATGTGCACTGTGTATGTCTGCGTGTGTGTAAGAGTGTGTGCGTGTGTATGTGTGTGCGTGTGTATGTCAGTGTGTGTGTATGTACATGTGCAAGTGTGTGTGCAAGTGTCTGTGTAAGCATGAATGTGTCACTTAAGTGTGTCCAAATATTTGTGAGTGTTTATGTGTGAGTAAGAGTGTGAGTCTGCATGTGTATGTGTGTGTTTGTGTGAGTGTGCATGTATGTGTGTGTGTCTGTGTGTTTCTATGTGTGTATTTCTGTGTTTGTATGTCTGTGCATGAGTGTGTATATATGTGTGTATGTAAGTGTGCGAACATGCATGAGTGTGTGTGTGAATGTATGTATGTGTGTGTGTGTGAATGTGTGCATGTATGAGCCTGTGTGAGACAGTGTGAGGGAGGCTGAGCACATGTGTGTCTGTGTGTGTAAGTGGGACAGTGTGTGAGAGAGGATGATCGTGTGTGTGTCTGTGTGTATGTGAGACAGTGTGAGAGAGAGGGTGAGCATGTGTGTGTCTGTGTGTGTAAGTGAGACAGTGTGTGAGAGAAAGTGATTGTGTGTGTGTCTGTGTGTATGTGAGAGAGGGTGAGAGTGTGTGTGTCTGTGTGTATGTGAGACAGTGTGTGAGAGCGGGTGAGCGTGCGCGTGTCTGAGGTTATGTGAGACAGTGTGTGAAAGAGTGTGAGCATATGTGTGTGTGTATGTGAGACAGTGTTTGCGAGAGGGTGAGCGTGTGTGTGTCTGTGTGTATGTGAGACAGTGTGAGAGAGAGGGTGATCATGTGTGTGTATGTGAGACAGGGTGTGAGAGAAGATGAGCGTGTGTGTGTGTTTGTATGTGAGACTGTGAGAGTGTGAGCATGTGTGTGTTTCTGTGTGTATGTGAGACAGTGTGTGAGAGAGGGTGAGCATGTGTGTGTGCCTGTGTGAATTTGAGACAGTGTGTGACAGTGGGTAAGCATGTGTGTATGTGGGAGAGAGGGTGAGCGTGTGCGTATGTGAGACAGTGTGTGAGAGAGGGTGAGCATGTGTGTGCCTGTGTGTATATGAGACAGTGTGTTAGAGAGGGTGATCCTGTGTGTGTCTGTGTGTATGTGAGACAGTGGGTGAGAGTGTGAGCAAGTGTGTGTCTGTGTGAATGTGAGACAGTGTGTGCGAGAGGGTGAGTGTGTGTCTATCTCTGTGTATGTGAGACAGTGTGTGAGAGAGGGTGAGCATGTGTGTGTTTCTGTGTGGATGTGAGACAGTGTGTGCAAGAGGGTAAGCATATGTGTGTGTGGGAGAGAGGGAGAGCGGGTCTATCTGAGACAGTGAGTGAGAGAGGGTGAGCGTCTGTATCTGAGACAGTGAGTGAGAGAGGATGAGCGTCTGTATCTGACACAGTGAGTGAGAGAGGCTGATCGTGTGTGTGTCTGTGTGTATGTGAGACAGTGTGTGAGAGAGGGTAATCGTGTGTGTGTCTGTGTGCGTATGTGAGACAGAGTGTGAGAGAAGGTGAGTGTGTGTGTCTGTGTGTATGTGTGATAGTGTGTGAAAGAGTGTGAGCATGTGTGTGTGTCTGTGTGTATGTGTGATAGTGTGTGAAAGAGTGTGAGCATGTGTGTGTGTCTGTGTGTATGTGAGACTGTGTGTGAGAGTGGGGAGCATGTGTGTCTGTCTGTGTGTATGTGAGACAGTGTGTGAGGGAAGGTGGGCGTGTGTGTGTGTTTGTTTGTATGTGAGACAGTGTGTGACAGAGGGTAAGCATGTGTGTATGTGGGAGAGAGGGTGAGCGTGTGCGTATGTGAGACAGTATGTGTGAGAGGGTGAGCATGTGTGTGAGAAAGTGTGTGAGAGAGGGTGATTGTGTGTGTCTGTGTATATGTGAGACAAAGTGTGCGAGAGGGTGAGCATGTAGGTGTGTGTTTGTGTGTGTATGTGAGACAGTGTATGAGAAAGGGTGATCGTGTGTGTGTCTATGTGTATGTGAGGCAGTGTGTTTGAGAGTGTGAGCAAGTGTGTGTCTGTGTGAATGCGAGACAGTGTGTGCAAGAGGGTGAGTGTGTGTCTGTGTGTATGTGGGACAGTGTGTGAGAGAGTGAGAGCATGTGTGTGTTTCTGTGTGCGTACGTGAGACAGCGTGTGAGATTGGGGAGCATGTGTGTCGGTCTATGTGTATGTGAGACAGTGTGTGAGAGAGTGTGAGCGTGTGTGTGTGTCGCTGTGTATGTGAGACAGTGTGTGAGAGAGTGTGAGCATTTGTGTGTTTCTGTGTGTGCATGTGTAACAGAATGTGAGAGAAGGTTAGCATGTGTGTGTGTCTGTTTGTATGTGAGATAGTGTGTGAGAGTGTGAGCATGTGTGTGTTTCTGTGTGTGTATGTGAGACAGTGTGTGAGAGAGGGTAAGCACGTGTGTGTGTGGGAGAGAGGGTGAGCGTGTGTATCTGAGACAGTGAGTGAGAGAGGGTGAGCGTGTGTATCTGAGGCAGTGAGTGAGAGAGGCTGATCGTGTGTGTTTCTGTGTGTGCATGTGAGACAGTGTGTGAGAGAGGGTGAGCGTGTGTGTGTGTATGTGAGACAGTGTGTGAGAGAGGGTGTTCGTGTGTGTGTCTGTGTGTATGTGAGACAGTGTGTGAGAGAGTGTGAGCATGTGTGTGTGTCGCTGTGTATGTGAGACAGTGCACGAGAGAGTGAGCGTGTGTGTGTGTGTGGTGTGTGAATGTGAGACAGTGTGTGCGAGAGTGTGAGCGTGTGGGTGTTTGTGTGTATGTGAGACAGTGTGTGAGAGAAGGTGAGCGTGTGTGTCTGTCTGTGTGTATGTGAGAGAGTGAGTGAGACAGGGTGATCGTGTGTGTCTGTCTGTGTGTATGTGTGATTATGTGTGAATGAGTGTGAGCATGTGTGTGTGTATGTGTGACAGTGTGTGAGAGAGTGTGAGCGTGTCTGTGTCTCTGTGTGTATGTGAGAGAATGAGTGAGACAGGGTGATCGTGTGTGTGTCTGTGTGTATGTGAGACAGTGTGTGAGAGAGTGTGAGCATGTGTGTGTGTCGCTGTGTATGTGAGACAGTGCACGAGAGAGTGAGCGTGTGTGTGTGTGTGGTGTGTGAATGTGAGACAGTGTGTGCGAGAGTGTGAGCGTGTGGGTGTTTGTGTGTATGTGAGACAGTGTGTGAGAGAAGGTGAGCGTGTGTGTCTGTCTGTGTGTATGTGAGAGAGTGTGAGCGTGTATGTGTGTGTGAATGTGAGACAGTGTGTGCGAGAGGGTGAGCGTATGTGTGTCTGTGTGTATGTGAGACAGTGTGTGTGAGAGTGTGAGCAAGTGTGTGTCTGTGTGAATGTGAGACAGTGTGTGCGAGAGGGTGAGCGTGTGTTTGTCTGTGTGTATGTGAGACAGTGTGTGAGAGAGTGAGAGCATGTGTGTGTGTCGCTGTGAATGTGAGACAGTGTGTGAGAGAGTGTGAGCGTGTGTGTGTGTCGCTGTGTATGTGAGACAGTGTGTGAGAGAGTGTGAGCATTTGTGTGTTTCTGTGTGTGCATGTGTAACAGAATGTGAGAGAAGGTTAGCATGTGTGTGTGTCTGTGTGTATGTGAGACAGTGAGTGAGAGAGGGTGTTCATGTGTGTGTCTGTGTGTATGTGAGACAGTGTGTGAGAGAAGGTGAGCATGTGTGTGTGTCTGTGTGTAAGTGTGATAGTGTGTGAAAGAATGTGAGCATGTGTGTGTGTGACAGTGTGTGAGAGAGTGTGAGCATGTGTGTGTGTCTGTGTGTATGTGAGACAGTGTGTGAGAGAGCGTGAGCATGTGTGTGTCTGTCTGAATGTGAGACAGTGTGTGAGGAGGGTGATCACGTGTGTGCCTGTGTGTGTATGTGAGACAGTGTGTGAGAGTGGGGAGTATGTGTGTGTGTTTGTTTGTATGTGAGACAGTGTGTGTGAGAGGGTGAGCATGTGTGTGTTTCTGTGTGTGTATGTGAGACAGTGTGTGAGAGAGTGTGAGCAAGTGTGTGTCTGTGTGAGTGTGAGACAGTGTGTGCAAGAGGGTGAGCGTGTGTGTGTCTGTGTGTATGTGGGACAGTGTGTGAGAGAGTGAGAGCATGTGTGTGTTTCTGTGTGTGTACGTGAGACAGCGTGTGAGAGTGGGGAGCATGTGTGTCGGTCTATGTGTATGTGAGACAGTGTGTGAGGGAAGGTGAGTTTGTGTGTGTGTCTGTTTGTATGTGAGATAGTGTGTGAGAGTGTGAGCATGTGTGTGTTTCTGTGTGTGTATGTGAGACAGTGTGTGAGAGAGGGTAAGCACGTGTGTGTGGGAGAGAGGGTGAGTGTGTGTATCTGAGACAGTGAGTGAGAGAGGGTGAGCGTGTGTATCTGAGGCAGTGAGTGAGAGAGGCTGATCGTGTGTGTGTCTGTGTGTATGTGACAGTGTGTGAGAGAGGGTGAGCATGTGTGTCTGTCTGTTTGTATGTGAGACAGTGCGTGAGAGAAGGTGAGCGTGTGTGTGTCTGTGTGTGTGTGTGACAGTGTGTGAGAGAGTGTGAGCATGCGTGTGTTTCTGTGTGTGCATGTGAGACAGTGTGTGAGAGAGGGTGAGCGTGTGTGTGTGTGTGTATGTGAGACAGCGTGTGAGAGAAGGTGAGCGTGTGTGTGTATCTGTGTGTATGTGAGACAGTGTGTGAGAGAGGGTGTTCGTGTGTGTGTCTGTGTGTATGTGAGACAGTGTGTGAGAGAAGGTGAGCATGTGTGTGTATCTGTGTGTATGTGAGACAGTGTGCGAGAGAGGGTGTTCGTGTGTGTCTGTGTGTATGTGAGACAGTGTGTGAGAGAGGGTGTTCATGTGTGTGTCTGTGTGTATGTGAGAGAGTGTGTTAGAGAGTTGAGCGTGTGTGTGGTGTGTGAATGTGAGACAGTGTGTGCAAGAGGGTGAGCGTGTGGGTGTTTGTGTGTATGTGAGACAGTGTGTGAGAGAAGGTGAGCGTGTGTGTCTGTCTGTGTGTATGTGAGAGAGTGAGTGAGAGAGGGTGATCGTGTGTGTCTGTCTGTGTGTATGTGAGACAGTGTGTGAGAGAGTGTGAGCATATGTGTGTCTGTGTGAATGTGAGACAGTGGGCGTGAGAAAGTGAGTGTGTGTGTGTCTGTGTGTATGTGAGACTGTGTGTGAGAGTGTGAGCATGTGTGTGTTTCTGTGTGTGTATGTCAGACAGTGTGTGAGAGAAGGTGATCGTGTGTGTGTCTGTGTGTATGTGTGATAGTGTGTGAGAGAGTGTGAGCATGTGTGTGTCTGTGTGTATGTGAGACAGTGTGTGAGAGAGGGTGAGCATGTGTGTGTCTGTGTGTATGTGAGGCAGTGTGTGAGAGAAGGTGGTTGTGTGTGTGTTTCATTGTATGTGAGACAGCGTGTGGTAGAGGGTGATCGTGTGTGTCTGTGTGTATGTGAGACAGTGTGTGCAAGAGGATGAGTGTGTGTGTGTCTGTGTGTATGTGAGACAGTGTGTGAGACAAGGTGAGCGTGTGTGTGTGTCTGTGTGTATGTGAGACAGTGTGTGAGAGAGTGTGAGCATGTGTGTGTGTCTGTGTGTATGCGAGACAGTGTGTGAGAGAGTGGGAGCATGTGTGTGTTTCTGTGTGTGTACGTGAGACATTGTGTGAGAGAGGGTGAGCATGTGTGTGTATCTGTGTGTATGTGAGACAATGTGTGAGAGAGTGTGAGCATGTGTGTGTTTCTGTGTGTTTATGTGAGACTGTGTGAGAGAGGGTGAGCACATGTGTGTGTCTGTCTGTATGTGAGACAGTGTGTGCGAGAGGGTGAGCGTGTGTGTGTCTGTGTGTATGTGAGACAGTGTGTGAGAGAGGGTGATCGTGTGTGTGTCTGTGTGTCTATGTGACAGTGTGTGAGAGAGGGGGACTATGTTTGTCTGCCTGTGTGTATGTGAGGCAGTGTGTGAGAGAAGGTAAGCGTGTGTGTGTGTCTGTTTGTATGTTGGACAGTGTGTGAGAGAGTGTGAGCATTTGTGTGTATGTGAGACAGTGTGTGAGAGTGGGTAAGCATGTGTGTGTCTGTGTGTATGTGAGACAGTGTGTGACAGAGGGTAAGCATGTGTGTGTGGGAGAGAGGGTGAGCATGTTTATCTGAGTGAGTGAGAGAGAGTAAGCGTGTGTGTCTGTGTGTGTATGTGAAAAAGTGTGTGAGAGAGGGTGAGCATGTGTGTCTGTCTGTGTGAATGTGAGACAGTGTGTGAAAGAATGTGATCGCGTGTGTGTATGTGAGACAGTGTGTGAGAGAGGGGGAGCAGGTGTGTGTTTGTGTATGTGAGACAGTGTGTGAGAGAGGGTGAGTGTGAGTGTGTGTCTGTGTTTATGTGAGACAGTGTGTGAGAGAGGGGGAGCTGAGTGTGTGTCTGTGTTTATGTGAGACAGTGTGAGAGAGGGTGAGCAGGTGTGTGTGTGTCTGTGTGTATGTGTGACAATGTGTGACTGAGGGTGAGCATGTGTGTGTGTGCCTGTGTGTATGTGTGACAGTGTGTGACAGAGGGTGAGCATGTGTGTGTGTGTCTGTGTATGTGAGAGAGTGTGAGCATGTGCGTGTCTGTGTGAATGTGAGACAGTGTGTGACAGAAGGTGAGCGTGTGTGTGTGTGTATGTGTGTATGCGTGATAGTGTGTGAAAGAGTGTGAGCATGTGTGTGTGTATGTGAGACAGTGTGTGAGAGAGTGTGAGCATGTGTGTGTGTCTGTTTGTAAGTGAGATAGTGTGTGAGAGAGTGTGAGCATGTGTGTGTTTCTGTGTGTATATGTGAGACAGTGTGTGCGAGAGGGTGAGCGTGTGTTTGTCTATGTGTATGTGACAGAGTGTGTGAGAGAGTGTGAGCATGTGTGTGTGTCTGTGTGTATGTGAGACAGTGTGTGAGAGAGTGGGAGCATGTGTGTGTTTCTGTGTGTGTACGTGAGACATTGTGTGAGAGAGGGTGAGCATGTGTGTGTGTCTGTGTGTATGTGAGACAATGTGTGAGAGAGTGTGAGCATGTGTGTGTTTCTGAGTGTGTATGTGAGACTGTGTGAGAGAGGGTGAGCACGTGTGCGTGTCTGTCTGTATGTGAGATAGTGTGTGCGAGAGGATGAGCGTGTGTGTCTGTGTGTATGTGAGACAGTGTGTGAGAGAGGGTGATCGTGTGTGTATCTATGTGTGTATGTGACAGTATGTGAGAGAGGGGGACTATGTTTGTCTGTCTAGCGTGTATGTGAGGCAGTGTGTGAGAGAAGGTAAGCGTGTGTGTGTGTCTGTTTGTATGTTGGACAGTGTGTGAGAGAGTGTGAGCATGTGTGTGTATGTGAGACAGTGTGTGAGAGAGGGTGAGCATGTGTGTTTCTGTGTGTATGTGAGACAGTGTGTGACAGAGGGTAAGCATGTGTGTGTGTGGGAGAGAGGGTGAGCATGTGTATCTGAAACAGTGAGTCAGAGAGAGTGGGCGTGTGTATCTGAGACAATGATTGAGAGAGAGTAAGCATGTGTGTGTGGGTGTGTGTATGTGAAAAAGTGTGTGAGAGAGGGTGAGCATATGTGTCTGTCTGTGTGAATGTGAGACAGTGTGTGAAAGAATGTGATCGCGTGTGTGTATGTGAGACAGTGTGTGAGAGAGGTTGAGCATGTTTGTGTGTCTGTGTGTGTATGTGAGACAGTGTGTGAGAGAGGGTGAGCATGTGTGTCTGTCTGTGCGTATGTGAGACAGTGTGTGAGAGTGGGTGAGCGTGTGTGTGTGTATGTGCGACTGTGTGTGAGAGAGGGGGCGCATGTGTGTGTAAGACAGTGTGAGCATGTGTGTGTGAGAGAGTGTGAGCACGTGGGTTTGTGAGAGAGGGTGAGCATGTGTGTGTGTGTGAGACAGTGTGTGTGAGAGGGTGAGCACGTGTGTTCGTGAGAGAGGGAGAGCATTTGTGTGTGAGACAGTGTGTGAGAGAGAGTGAGCATGTGTGTGTGTTAGACAGTGTGAGCATGTGTGTGTGAGACAGTGTGTGAGAGGGTGAGATGTGTGCGTAAGACAGTGTGAACATGTGTGTGTGAGACAGTGTGTGAGAGAGGGTGAGCATGAGTGTGTGTTAGACAGTATGAGCATGTGTGTGTGAGACAGTGTGTGTGAGAGGGTGAGATGTGTGTTTAAGACAGTGTGAGCATGTGTGTGTGAGACAGTGTGTGAGAGAGGTGAGCGTGTGTGTGTGAGAGAGGGTGAGCATGTGTGTGTGTTAGACAGTGTGAGCATGTGTGTGTGAGACAGTGTGTGTGAGAGGGTGAGATGTGTGTTTAAGACAGTGTGAGCATGTGTGTCTGAGACAGTATGTGTGAGAGGGTGAGCACGTGTGTTCGTGAGAGAGGGAGAGCATTTGTGTGTGAGACAGTGTGTGAGAGCGAGTGAGCATGTGTGTGTGTTAGACAGTGTGAGCATGTGTGTGTGAGACAGTGTGTGAGAGAGGTGAGCGTGTGTGTGTGAGAGAGGGTGAGCATGTGTGCGTGTTAGACAGTGTGAGCATGTGTGTGTGAGACAGTGTGTGTGAGAGGGTGAGACGTGTGTTTAAGACAGTGTGAGCATGTGTGTGTGAGACAGTGTGTGAGAGAGGTGAGTGTGTGTGTGAGAGAGGGTGAGCATGTGTGTCTGTGAGACAGTGTGAGTGTATGTGTGTGAGACAGTGTGTGAGAGAGGGTGAGATGTGTGTATGAGACAGTGTGTGAGAGAGGGTGAGCATGTGTGTGTGAGACAGTGTGTGAGACAGGGTGAGCATGTGTGTGAGAGAGAGTATGTGAGAGAGGTGAGCATGTGTGTACGTTAGACAGTGTGTGAGAGAGGGTGAGCATGTGTGTGAGAGACAGTGTGTGAAAGAGGGTGAGCATGTGTGTGAGAGACAGTGTGTGAAAGAGAGTGAGCATGTGTGTGTGTGACAGTGTGTGAGAGAGGGTGAGCATGTGTGTGAGAGACAGTGTGTGAAAGAGAGTGAGCATGTGTGTGTGAGACAGTGTGTGGGAGAGGGTGAGCATGTGTGTGTGAGAGAGAAAGGGTGAGCATGTGTGTGAGAGAGTGTGTGAGAGAGGGTGAGCATGTGTGTGTAAGACAGTGTGTGAGAGAGGGTGAGCATGTGTGTGTGTGAGAGAGTGATTGTGTGTTTGAGACAGAGTGTGAGAGTGGGTGAGCATATGTGTATGCGACAGTGTGTGATAGAGGGTGAGCATGTGTGTGTGAGACAGTGTGTGAGAGAGGGTGAGCATATGTGTATGAGACAGTGTGTGAGAGAGGGTGAGCATGTGTGTGTGAGACAGTGTGTGGGAGAGGGTGAGCATGTGTGTGTGAGAGAGAGAGTGTGAGCATGTGTGTGAGAGAGTGTGTGAGAGAGGGTGAGCATGTGTGTGTAAGACAGTGTGTGAGACAGGGTGAGCATGTGTGTGTGAGACAGTGTGTGGGAGAGGGTGAGCATGTGTGTGTGAGAGAGAGAGGCTGAGCATGTGTGTGAGAGAGTGTGTGAGAGAGGGTGAGCATGTGTGTGTAAGACAGTGTGTGAGAGAGTGTGAGCATGTGTGTGTGTGAGAGAGTGATTGTGTGTTTGAAACAGAGTGTGAGAGTGGGTGAGCATATGTGTATGCGACAGTGTGTGATAGAGGGTGAGCATGTGTGTGTGAGACAGTGTGTTAGAGAGGGTGAGCATATGTGTATGAGACAGTGTGTGAGAGAGGGTGAGCATGTGTGTGTGAGACAGTGTGTGAGAGAGGGTGAGCATGTGTGTGAGAGAGAGTGTGTGAGAGAGGGTGAGCATGTGTGTGTGAGACACTGTGTGAGAGTGGATGAGCGTGTGTGTGTGTGTGTGTATGTGCGACTGTGTGTGAGAGAGGGGGCGCATGTGTGTGTAAGACAGTGTGAGCATGCGTGTGTGAGAGAGCGTGAGCACGTGTGTTTGTGAGAGAGGGTGAGCATGTTTGTGTGTGTGAGACAAGTGTGTGTGAGAGGGTGAGCACATGTGTTCGTGAGAGAGGGAGAGCATTTGTGTGTGAGACAGTGTGTGAGAGAGAGTGAGCATGTGTGTGTCTTAGACAGTGTGAGCATGTGTGTGTGAGACAATGTGTGTGAGAGGGTGGGATGTGTGTGTAAGACAGTGTGAGCATGTGTGTGTGAGACAGTGTGTGGGAGAGGGTGAGCATGTGTGTGTGAGAGAGAGAGTGTGAGCATGTGTGTGAGAGAGTGTGTGAGAGAGGGTGAGCATGTGTGTGTAAGACAGTGTGTGAGAGAGGGTGAGCATGTGTGTGTGAGACAGTGTGTGGGAGAGGGTGAGCATGTGTGTGTGAGAGAGAGAGGCTGAGCATGTGTGTGAGAGAGTGTGTGAGAGAGGGTGAGCATGTGTGTGTGTGAGAGAGTGATTGTGTGTTTGAGACAAAGTGTGAGAGTGGGTGAGCATATGTGTATGCGACAGTGTGTGATAGAGGGTGAGCATGTGTGTGTGAGACAGTGTGTGAGAGAGGGTGAGCATATGTGTATGAGACAGTGTGTGAGAGAGGGTGAGCATGTGTGTGTGAGACAGTGTGTGAGAGAGGGTGAGCATGTGTGTGAGAGAGAGTGTGTGAGAGAGGGTGAGCATGTGTGTGTGAGACACTGTGTGAGAGTGGGTGAGCGTGTGTATGTGTGTGTGTATGTGCGACTGTGTGTGAGAGAGGGGGCGCATGTGTGTGTAAGACAGTGTGATCATGTGTGTGTGAGAGAGCGTGAGCACGTGTGTTTGTGAGAGAGGGTGAGCATGTTTGTGTGTGTGAGACAGTGTGTGTGAGAGGGTGAGCACGTGTGTTCGTGAGAGAGGGAGAGCATTTGTGTGTGAGACAGTGTGTGAGAGAGAGTGAGCATGTGTGTGTGTTAGACAGTGTGAGCATGTGTGTGTGAGACAGTGTGTGTGAGAGGGTGGGATGTGTGTGTAAGACAGTGTGAGCATGTGTGTGTGAGACAGTGTGTGAGAGAGGTGAGCGTGTGTGTGTGAGAGAGTGTGAGCATGTGTGTCTGTGAGACAGTGTGTGTGTGTGTGTGTGAGACAGTGTGTGTGAGAGGGTGAGATGTGTGTTTAAGACAGTGTGAGCATGTGTGTGTGAGACAGTGTGTGAGAGAGGGTGAGCATGTGTGTGTGAGACAGTGTGTGGGAGAGGGTGAGCATGTGTGTGTGAGAGAGAGAGGCTGAGCATGTATATGAGAGAGTGTGTGAGAGAGGGTGAGCATGTGTGTGTAAGACAGTGTGTGAGACAGGGTGAGCATGTGTGTGTGAGACAGTGTGTGGGAGAGGGTGAGCATGTGTGTGTGAGAGAGAGAGGCTGAGCATGTGTGTGAGAGAGTGTGTGAGAGAGGGTGAGCATGTGTGTGTAAGACAGTGTGTGAGAGAGGGTGAGCATGTGTGTGTGTGAGAGAGTGATTGTGTGTTTGAGACAGAGTGTGAGAGAGGGTGAGCATATGTGTATGAGACAGTGTGTGAGAGAGGGTGAGCATGTGTGTGTGAGACAGTGTGTGAGAGAGGGTGAGCATGTGTGTGAGAGAGAGTGTGTGAGAGAGGGTGAGCATGTGTGTGTGAGACAGTGTGTGAGAGTGGGTGAGCGTGTGTGTGTGTGTATGTGCGACTGTGTGTAGAGAGGGGGCGCATGTGTGTGTAAGACAGTGTGAGCATGTGTTTGTGAGAGAGCGTGAGCACATGTGTTTGTGAGAGAGGGTGAGCATGTGTATGTGTGTGAGACAGTGTGTGTGAGAGGGTGAGCACGTGTGTTCGTAAGAGAGGGAGAGCATTTGTGTGTGAGACAGTGTGTGAGAGAGAGTGAGCATGTGTGTGTGTTAGACAGTGTGAGCATGTGTGTGTGAGACACTGTGTGAGAGAGGTGAGCGTGTGTGTGTGAGAGAGGGTGAGCATGTGTGTCTGTGAGACAGTGTGAGTGTGTGTGTGTGAGACAGTGTGTGTGAGAGGGTGAGATGTGTGTTTAAGACAGTGTGAGCATGTGTGTGTGAGACAGTGTTTGAGAGAGGTGAGTGTGTGTGTGAGAGAGGGTGAGCATGTGTGTCTTTTTGATCAGTGTGAGTGTGTGTGTGTGAGACAGTGTGTGAGAGAGGGTGAGATGTATGTGTGAGACAGTGTGTGAGAGAGGGTGAGCATGTGTGTGAGAGAGAGTGTGTGAGAGAGGGTGAGCATGTGTGTGTGAGACAGAGTGTGAGAGAGGGTGAGCATGTGTGTGTGAGACAGTGTGTGGGAGAGGGTGAGCATGTGTGTACGTTAGACAGTGTGTGAGAGAGGGTGAGCATGTGTGTGAGAGACAGTGTGTGAGAGAGGGTGAGCATGTGTGTGACAGACAGTGTGTGAAAGAGAGTGAGCATGTGTGTGTGAGACAGTGTGTGAGAGAGGGTGAGCATGTGTGTGTGAGACAGTGTGTGAGAGAAGGTGAGCATGTGTGTGAGAGACAGTGTGTGAAAGAGAGTGAGCATGTGTGTGTGAGACAGTGTGTGGGAGAGGGTGAGCATGTGTGTGTGAGAGAGAGAGGGTGAGCATGTGTGTGAGAGAGTGTGTGAGAGAGGGTGAGCACGTGTGTGTAAGACAGTGTGTGAGAGAGGGTGAGCATGTGTGTGTGAGAGAGAGTGATTGTGTGTTTGAGACAGAGTGTGACAGAGGGTGAGCATATGTGTATGAGACACTGTGTGAGAGAGTGTGAGCATGTGTGTGAGAGAGAGTGTGTGAGAGAGGGTGAGCATGTGTGTGTGAGACAGTGTGTGAGAGTGGGTGAGATGTGTGTGTAAGACAGTGTGAGCATGTGTGTGTGAGACAGTGTGTGAGAGGGGCGAGCGTGTGTGTGTGAGAGAGGGTGAGCATGTGTGTCTGTGAGACAGTGTGAGTGTGTGTGAGACAGTGTGTGTGAGAGGGTGTGATGTGTGTTTAAGACAGTGTGAGCATGTCTGTGTGAGACAGTGTGTGAGAGAGGTGAGTGTGTGTGTGAGAGAGGGTGAGCATGTGTGTCTGTGAGACAGTGTGAGTGTGTGTGTGTGAGACAGTGTGTGAGAGAGGGTGAGATGTGTGTATGAGACAGTGTGTGAGAGAGGGTGAGCATGTGTGTGTGAGACAGTGTGTGAGAGAGGGTGAGCACGTGTGTGAGAAAGAGTGTGTGAGAGACGGTGAGCATGTGTATGTGCGACTGTGTGTGAGAGAGGGGGCGCATGTGTGTGTAAGACAGTGTGAGCATGTGTTTGTGAGAGAGCGTGAGCACGTGTGTTTGTGAGAGAGGGTGAGCATGTGTATGTGTGTGAGACAGTGTGTGTGAGAGGGTGAGCACGTGTGTTCGTGAGAGAGGGAGAGCATTTGTGTGTGAGACAGTGTGTGAGAGAGAGTGAGCATGTGTGTGTGTTAGACAGTGTGAGCATGTGTGTGTGAGACAGTGTGTGTGAGAGGATGAGATGTGTGTGTAAGACAGTGTGAGCATGTGTGTGTGAGACACTGTGTGAGAGAGGTGAGCGTGTGTGTGTGAGAGAGGGTGAGCATGTGTGTCTGGGAGACAGTGTGAGTGTGTGTGTGTGAGACAGTGTGTGTGAGAGGGTGAGATGTGTGTTTAAGACAGTGTGAGCATGTGTGTGTGAGACAGTGTTTGAGAGAGGTGAGTGTGTGTGTGAGAGAGGGTGAGCATGTGTGTCTGTGAGACAGTGTGAGTGTGTGTGTGTGAGACAGTGTGTGAGAGAGGGTGAGATGTGTGTGTGAGACAGTGTGTGAGAGAGGGTGAGCATGTGTGTGTTAGACAGTGTGTGAGAGAGGGTGAGCATGTGTGTGAGAGAGAGTGTGTGAGAGAGGGTGAGCATGTGTGTGTGAGACAGAGTGTGAGAGAGGGTGAGCATGTGTGTGTGAGACAGTGTGTGGGAGAGGGTGAGCATGTGTGTACGTTAGACAGTGTGTGAGAGAGGGTGAGCATGTGTGTGTGAGAGACAGTGTGTGAGAGAGGGTGAGCATGTGTGTGACAGACAGTGTGTGAAAGAGAGTGAGCATGTGTGTGTGAGACAGTGTGTGAGAGAGGGTGAGCATGTGTGTGTGAGACAGTGTGTGAGAGAAGGTGAGCATGTGTGTGAGAGACAGTGTGTGAAAGAGAGTGAGCATGTGTGTGTGAGACAGTGTGTGAGAGAGGGTGAGCATGTGTGTGTGAGAGAGAGAGGGTGAGCATGTGTGTGAGAGAGTGTGTGGGAGAGGGTGAGCATGTGTGTGTGAGAGAGAGAGGGTGAGCATGTGTGTGAGAGAGTGTGTGAGAGAGGGTGAGCATGTGTGAGAGACAGTGTGTGAAAGAGGGTGAGCACGTGTGTGTAAGACAGTGTGTGAGAGAGGGTGAGCATGTGTGTGTGAGAGAGAGTGATTGTGTGTTTGAGACAGAGTGTGACAGAGGGTGAGCATATGTGTATGAGACACTGTGTGAGAGAGTGTGAGCATGTGTGTGAGAGAGAGTGTGTGAGAGAGGGTGAGCATGTGTGTGAGACAGTGTGTGAGAGTGGGTGAGATGTGTGTGTAAGACAGTGTGAGCATGTGTGTGTGAGACAGTGTGTGAGAGGGGCGAGCGTGTGTGTGTGAGAGAGGGTGAGCATGTGTGTCTGTGAGACAGTGTGAGTGTGTGTGAGACAGTGTGTGTGAGAGGGTGTGATGTGTGTTTAAGACAGTGTGAGCATGTCTGTGTGAGACAGTGTGTGAGAGAGGTGAGTGTGTGTGTGAGAGAGGGTGAGCATGTGTGTCTGTGAGACAGTGTGAGTGTGTGTGTGTGAGACAGTGTGTGAGAGAGGGTGAGATGTGTGTATGAGACAGTGTGTGAGAGAGGGTGAGCATGTGTGTGTGAAACAGTGTGTGAGAGAGAGGGTGAGCATGTGTGTGTGAGACAGTGTGTGAAAGAGGGTGAGCATGTGTGTGTGTTAGACAGTATGAGCATGTGTGTGTGAGACAGTGTGTGTGAGAGGGTGAGATGTGTGTGTAAGACAGTGTGAACATGTGTGTGTGTTAGACAGTGTGTGAGAGAGGGTGAGCATGTGTGTGTGTTAGACAGTATGAGCATGTGTGTGTGAGACAGTGTGTGTGAGAGGGTGAGATGTGTGTTTAAGACAGTGTGAGCATGTGTGTGTGAGACAGTGTGTGTGAGAGGGTGAGATGTGTGTGTAAGACAGTGTGAACATGTGTGTGTGTTAGACAGTGTGTGAGAGAGGGTGAGCATGTGTGTGTGAGACAGTGTGTGTGAGAGGGTGAGATGTGTGTGTAAGACAGTGTGAACATGTGTGTGTGTTAGACAGTGTGTGAGAGAGGGTGAGCATGTGTGTGTGTTAGACAGTATGAGCATGTGTGTGTGAGACAGTGTGTGTGAGAGGGTGTGATGTGTGTTTAAGACAGTGTGAGCATGTCTGTGTGAGACAGTGTGTGAGAGAGGTGAGTGTGTGTGTGAGAGAGGGTGAGCATGTGTGTCTGTGAGACAGTGTGAGTGTGTGTGTGTGAGACAGTGTGTGAGAGAGGGTGAGATGTGTGTATGAGACAGTGTGTGAGAGAGGGTGAGCATGTGTGTGTGAGACAGTGTGTGAGAGAGGGTGAGCACGTGTGTGAGAAAGAGTGTGTGAGAGACGGTGAGCATGTGTGTGTGAGATAGTGTGTGAGAGAGGGTGAGCATGTGTGTTTGAGACAGAGTGTGAGAGAGGGTGAGCATGTGTGTGTGAGACAGTGTGTGAAAGAAGGTGAGCATGTGTGTGTGAAACAGTGTGTGAGAGAGGGTGAGCATGTGTGTGTGAGACAGTGTGTGAAAGAGGGTGAGCATGTGTGTGTGAGACAGTGTGTGTGAGAGGGTGAGATGTGTGTGTAAGACAGTGTGAACATGTGTGTGTGTTAGACAGTGTGTGAGAGAGGGTGAGCATGTGTGTGTGTTAGACAGTATGAGCATGTGTGTGTGAGACAGTGTGTGTGAGAGGGTGAGCATGTGTGTTTAAGACAGTGTGAGCATGTGTGTGTGAGACAGTGTGTGAGAGAGGGTGAGCATGTGTGTGTGAGACAGTGTGTGAGAGAGGGTGAGCATGTGTGTGTGTTAGACAGTATGAGCATGTGTGTATGAGACAGTGTGTGTGAGAGGGTGAGATGTGTGTTTAAGACAGTGTGAGCATGTGTGTGTGAGACAGTGTGTGAGAGAGGTGAGCGTGTGTGTGTGAGAGAGGGTGAGCATGTGTGTGTGTTAGACAGTGTGAGCATGTGTGTGTGAGACAGTGTGTGTGAGAGGGTGAGATGTGTGTTTAAGACAGTGTGAGATGTGTGTGTGAGACAGTGTGTGAGAAAGGTGAGTGTGTGTCTGAGAGAGGGTGAGCATGTGTGTCTGTGAGACAGTGTGAGTGTGTGTGTGTGAGACAGTGTGTGAGAGAGGGTGAGATGTGTGTATGAGACAGTGTGTGAGAGAGGGTGAGCATGTGTGTGTGAGACAGTGTGTGAGAGAGGGTGAGCATGTGTGTGAGAGAGAGTGTGTGAGAGAGGGTGAGCATGTGTGTGTGAGACAGTGTGTGAGAGTGGGTGAGATGTGTGTGTAAGACAGTGTGAGCATGTGTGTGTGAGACAGTGTGTGAGAGGGGCGAGCGTGTGTGTGTGAGAGAGGGTGAGCATGTGTGTCTGTGAGACAGTGTGAGTGTGTGTGAGACAGTGTGTGTGAGAGGGTGTGATGTGTGTTTAAGACAGTGTGAGCATGTCTGTGTGAGACAGTGTGTGAGAGAGGTGAGTGTGTGTGTGAGAGAGGGTGAGCATGTGTGTCTGTGAGACAGTGTGAGTGTGTGTGTGTGAGACAGTGTGTGAGAGAGGGTGAGATGTGTGTATGAGACAGTGTGTGAGAGAGGGTGAGCATGTGTGTGTGAGACAGTGTGTGAAAGAGGGTGAGCATGTGTGTGTGTTAGACAGTATGAGCATGTGTGTGTGAGACAGTGTGTGAAAGAGGGTGAGCATGTGTGTGTGTTAGACAGTATGAGCATGTGTGTGTGAGACAGTGTGTGTGAGAGGGTGAGATGTGTGTGTAAGACAGTGTGAACATGTGTGTGTGTTAGACAGTGTGTGAGAGAGGGTGAGCATGTGTGTGTGTTAGACAGTATGAGCATGTGTGTGTGAGACAGTGTGTGTGAGAGGGTGAGATGTGTGTTTAAGACAGTGTGAACATGTGTGTGTGTTAGACAGTGTGTGAGAGAGGGTGAGCATGTGTGTGTGAGACAGTGTGTGTGAGAGGGTGAGATGTGTGTGTAAGACAGTGTGAACATGTGTGTGTGTTAGACAGTGTGTGAGAGAGGGTGAGCATGTGTGTGTGTTAGACAGTATGAGCATGTGTGTGTAAGACAGTGTGTGTGAGAGGGTGAGATGTGTGTTTAAGACAGTGTGAGCATGTGTGTGTGAGACAGTGTGTGAGAGAGGTGAGCGTGTGTGTGTGAGAGAGGGTGACCATGTGTGTCTGTGAGACAGTGTGAGTGTGTGTGAGACAGTGTGTGTGAGAGGGTGTGATGTGTGTTTAAGACAGTGTGAGCATGTCTGTGTGAGACAGTGTGTGAGAGAGGTGAGTGTGTGTGTGAGAGAGGGTGAGCATGTGTGTCTGTGAGACAGTGTGAGTGTGTGTGTGTGAGACAGTGTGTGAGAGAGGGTGAGATGTGTGTATGAGACAGTGTGTGAGAGAGGGTGAGCATGTGTGTGTGAGACAGTGTGTGAGAGAGGGTGAGCATGTGTGTGTGAGACAGTGTGTGAGAGAGGGTGAGCACGTGTGTGAGAAAGAGTGTGTGAGAGACGGTGAGCATGTGTGTGTGAGATAGTGTGTGAGAGAGGGTGAGCATGTGTGTTTGAGACAGAGTGTGAGAGAGGGTGAGCATGTGTGTGTGAGACAGTGTGTGAAAGAAGGTGAGCATGTGTGTGTGAAACAGTGTGTGAGAGAGGGTGAGCATGTGTGTGTGAGACAGTGTGTGAAAGAGGGTGAGCATGTGTGTGTGTTAGACAGTATGAGCATGTGTGTGTGAGACAGTGTGTGTGAGAGGGTGAGATGTGTGTGTAAGACAGTGTGAACATGTGTGTGTGTTAGACAGTGTGTGAGAGAGGGTGAGCATGTGTGTGTGTTAGACAGTATGAGCATGTGTGTGTAAGACAGTGTGAACATGTGTGTGTGTTAGACAGTGTGTGACAGAGGGTGAGCATGTGTGTGTGTTAGACAGTATGAGCATGTGTGTGTGAGACAGTGTGTGTGAGAGGGTGAGCATGTGTGTTTAAGACAGTGTGAGCATGTGTGTGTGAGACAGTGTGTGAGAGAGGGTGAGCATGTGTGTGTAAGACAGTGTGTGAGAGAGGGTGAGCATGTGTGTGTGTTAGACAGTATGAGCATGTGTGTATGAGACAGTGTGTGTGAGAGGGTGAGATGTGTGTTTAAGACAGTGTGAGCACGTGCGTGTGAGACAGTGTGTGAGAGAGGTGAGCGTGTGTGTGTGAGAGAGGGTGAGCATGTGTGTGTGTTAGACAGTGTGAGCATGTGTGTGTGAGACAGTGTGTGTGAGAGGGTGAGATGTGTGTTTAAGACAGTGTGAGATGTGTGTGTGAGACAGTGTGTGAGAAAGGTGAGTGTGTGTCTGAGAGAGGGTGAGCATGTGTGTCTGTGAGACAGTGTGAGTGTGTGTGTGTGAGACAGTGTGTGAGAGAGGGTGAGATGTGTGTATGAGACAGTGTGTGAGAGAGGGTGAGCATGTGTGTGTGAGACAGTGTGTGAGAGAGGGTGAGCATGTGTGTGAGAGAGAGTGTGTGAGAGAGAGTGAGCATGTGTGTGTGAGACAGAGTGTGAGAGAGGGTGAGCATGTGTGTATGTTAGACAGTGTGTGAGAGAGGGTGAGCATGTGTGTGAGACAGTGTGTGAAAGAGAGTGAGCATGTGTGTGTGAGACAGTGTGTGGGAGAGGGTGAGCATGTGTGTGTAAGACAGTGTGTGAGAGAGGGTGAGCATGTGTGTGTGTGTGTGAGAGTGATTGTGTGTTTGAGACAGAGTGTGAGAGAGTGTGAGCATATGTGTATGAGACAGTGTGTGAGAGAGGGTGTGCACGTGTGTGAGAGAGAGTGTGTGAGAGAGGTTGAGCATGTGTGTGTGAGACAGTGTGTGAGAGAGGGTGAGCATGTGTGTGTGTTAGACAGTATGAGCATGTGTGTGTGAGACAGTGTGTGTGAGAGGGTGAGATGTGTGTTTAAGACAGTGTGAGCATGTGTGTGTGAGACAGTGTGTGAGAGAGGTGAGCGTGTGTGTGTGAGAGAGGGTGAGCATGTGTGTCTGTGAGACAGTGTGAGTGTGTGTGAGACAGTGTGTGTGAGAGGGTGTGATGTGTGTTTAAGACAGTGTGAGCATGTCTGTGTGAGACAGTGTGTGAGAGAGGTGAGTGTGTGTGTGAGAGAGGGTGAGCATGTGTGTCTGTGAGACAGTGTGAGTGTGTGTGTGTGAGACAGTGTGTGAGAGAGGGTGAGATGTGTGTATGAGACAGTGTGTGAGAGAGGGTGAGCATGTGTGTGTGAGACAGTGTGTGAGAGAGGGTGAGCACGTGTGTGAGAAAGAGTGTGTGAGAGACGGTGAGCATGTGTGTGTGAGATAGTGTGTGAGAGAGGGTGAGCATGTGTGTTTGAGACAGAGTGTGAGAGAGGGTGAGCATGTGTGTGTGAGACAGTGTGTGAAAGAAGGTGAGCATGTGTGTGTGAAACAGTGTGTGAGAGAGGGTGAGCATGTGTGTGTGAGACAGTGTGTGAAAGAGGGTGAGCATGTGTGTGTGTTAGACAGTATGAGCATGTGTGTGTGAGACAGTGTGTGTGAGAGGGTGAGATGTGTGTGTAAGACAGTGTGAACATGTGTGTGTGTTAGACAGTGTGTGAGAGAGGGTGAGCATGTGTGTGTGTTAGACAGTATGAGCATGTGTGTGTGAGACAGTGTGTGTGAGAGGGTGAGCATGTGTGTTTAAGACAGTGTGAGCATGTGTGTGTGAGACAGTGTGTGAGAGAGGGTGAGCATGTGTGTGTGAGACAGTGTGTGAGAGAGGGTGAGCATGTGTGTGTGTTAGACAGTATGAGCATGTGTGTATGAGACAGTGTGTGTGAGAGGGTGAGATGTGTGTTTAAGACAGTGTGAGCATGTGTGTGTGAGACAGTGTGTGAGAGAGGTGAGCGTGTGTGTGTGAGAGAGGGTGAGCATGTGTGTGTGTTAGACAGTGTGAGCATGTGTGTGTGAGACAGTGTGTGTGAGAGGGTGAGATGTGTGTTTAAGACAGTGTGAGATGTGTGTGTGAGACAGTGTGTGAGAAAGGTGAGTGTGTGTCTGAGAGAGGGTGAGCATGTGTGTCTGTGAGACAGTGTGAGTGTGTGTGTGTGAGACAGTGTGTGAGAGAGGGTGAGATGTGTGTATGAGACAGTGTGTGAGAGAGGGTGAGCATGTGTGTGTGAGACAGTGTGTGAGAGAGGGTGAGCATGTGTGTGAGAGAGAGTGTGTGAGAGAGGGTGAGCATGTGTGTGTGAGACAGTGTGTGAGAGTGGGTGAGATGTGTGTGTAAGACAGTGTGAGCATGTGTGTGTGAGACAGTGTGTGAGAGGGGCGAGCGTGTGTGTGTGAGAGAGGGTGAGCATGTGTGTCTGTGAGACAGTGTGAGTGTGTGTGAGACAGTGTGTGTGAGAGGGTGTGATGTGTGTTTAAGACAGTGTGAGCATGTCTGTGTGAGACAGTGTGTGAGAGAGGTGAGTGTGTGTGTGAGAGAGGGTGAGCATGTGTGTCTGTGAGACAGTGTGAGTGTGTGTGTGTGAGACAGTGTGTGAGAGAGGGTGAGATGTGTGTATGAGACAGTGTGTGAGAGAGGGTGAGCATGTGTGTGTGAGACAGTGTGTGAAAGAAGGTGAGCATGTGTGTGTGTTAGACAGTATGAGCATGTGTGTGTGAGACAGTGTGTGTGAGAGGGTGAGATGTGTGTGTAAGACAGTGTGAACATGTGTGTGTGTTAGACAGTGTGTGAGAGAGGGTGAGCATGTGTGTGTGTTAGACAGTATGAGCATGTGTGTGTGAGACAGTGTGTGTGAGAGGGTGAGATGTGTGTTTAAGACAGTGTGAGCATGTGTGTGTGAGACAGTGTGTGTGAGAGGGTGAGATGTGTGTGTAAGACAGTGTGAACATGTGTGTGTGTTAGACAGTGTGTGAGAGAGGGTGAGCATGTGTGTGTGAGACAGTGTGTGTGAGAGGGTGAGATGTGTGTGTAAGACAGTGTGAACATGTGTGTGTGTTAGACAGTGTGTGAGAGAGGGTGAGCATGTGTGTGTGTTAGACAGTATGAGCATGTGTGTGTGAGACAGTGTGTGTGAGAGGGTGAGATGTGTGTTTAAGACAGTGTGAGCATGTGTGTGTGAGACAGTGTGTGAGAGAGGTGAGCGTGTGTGTGTGAGAGAGGGTGAGCATGTGTGTCTGTGAGACAGTGTCAGTGTGTGTGAGACAGTGTGTGTGAGAGGGTGTGATGTGTGTTTAAGACAGTGTGAGCATGTCTGTGTGAGACAGTGTGTGAGAGAGGTGAGTGTGTGTGTGAGAGAGGGTGAGCATGTGTGTCTGTGAGACAGTGTGAGTGTGTGTGTGTGAGACAGTGTGTGAGAGAGGGTGAGATGTGTGTATGAGACAGTGTGTGAGAGAGGGTGAGCATGTGTGTGTGAGACAGTGTGTGAGAGAGGGTGAGCATGTGTGTGTGAGACAGTGTGTGAGAGAGGGTGAGCACGTGTGTGAGAAAGAGTGTGTGAGAGACGGTGAGCATGTGTGTGTGAGATAGTGTGTGAGAGAGGGTGAGCATGTGTGTTTGAGACAGAGTGTGAGAGAGGGTGAGCATGTGTGTGTGAGACAGTGTGTGAAAGAAGGTGAGCATGTGTGTGTGAAACAGTGTGTGAGAGAGGGTGAGCATGTGTGTGTGAGACAGTGTGTGAAAGAGGGTGAGCATGTGTGTGTGTTAGACAGTATGAGCATGTGTGTGTGAGACAGTGTGTGTGAGAGGGTGAGATGTGTGTGTAAGACAGTGTGAACATGTGTGTGTGTTAGACAGTGTGTGAGAGAGGGTGAGCATGTGTGTGTGTTAGACAGTATGAGCATGTGTGTGTGAGACAGTGTGTGTGAGAGGGTGAGCATGTGTGTTTAAGACAGTGTGAGCATGTGTGTGTGAGACAGTGTGTGAGAGAGGGTGAGCATGTGTGTGTGAGACAGTGTGTGAGAGAGGGTGAGCATGTGTGTGTGTTAGACAGTATGAGCATGTGTGTATGAGACAGTGTGTGTGAGAGGGTGAGATGTGTGTTTAAGACAGTGTGAGCATGTGTGTGTGAGACAGTGTGTGAGAGAGGTGAGCGTGTGTGTGTGAGAGAGGGTGAGCATGTGTGTGTGTTAGACAGTGTGAGCATGTGTGTGTGAGACAGTGTGTGTGAGAGGGTGAGATGTGTGTTTAAGACAGTGTGAGATGTGTGTGTGAGACAGTGTGTGAGAAAGGTGAGTGTGTGTCTGAGAGAGGGTGAGCATGTGTGTCTGTGAGACAGTGTGAGTGTGTGTGTGTGAGACAGTGTGTGAGAGAGGGTGAGATGTGTGTATGAGACAGTGTGTGAGAGAGGGTGAGCATGTGTGTGTGAGACAGTGTGTGAGAGAGGGTGAGCATGTGTGTGAGAGAGAGTGTGTGAGAGAGAGTGAGCATGTGTGTGTGAGACAGAGTGTGAGAGAGGGTGAGCATGTGTGTATGTTAGACAGTGTGTGAGAGAGGGTGAGCATGTGTGTGAGAGACAGTGTGTGAAAGAGAGTGAGCATGTGTGTGTGAGACAGTGTGTGGGAGAGGGTGAGCATGTGTGTGTAAGACAGTGTGTGAGAGAGGGTGAGCATGTGTGTGTGTGTGAGAGTGATTGTGTGTTTGAGACAGAGTGTGAGAGAGTGTGAGCATATGTGTATGAGACAGTGTGTGAGAGAGGGTGTGCATGTGTGTGAGAGAGAGTGTGTGAGAGAGGTTGAGCATGTGTGTGTGAGAGTGGGTGAGCGTGTGTGTGTGAGAGAAGGTGAGATGTGTGTGAGAGAGAGTGTGTGAGAGAGGGTGAGCATGTGCGTGTGTGAGACAGTGTGAGTGGGTGTGTGTGAGACAGTGTGTGAGAGAGGGTGCGCATGTGCGTGTGTGAGACAGTGTGTGAAAGAGGGTGAGCATGTTTGTGTGAGAGAGTGAGTTTGTGTTTGACACAGAGTGTGAAAGAGGGTGAGTATGTGTGTGTAAGACAGTGTGTGAGAGAGGGTGAGCATGTGTGTGAGAGACAGTGTGTGAAAGAGGGTGAGCATGTGTGTGTAAGACATTGTGTGCGAGAGGGTGAGCATGTGTGTGAGAGACAGTGTGTGAGAGAGGGTGAGCATGTGTGTGTGAGACAGTGTGTGGGAGAGGGTGAGCATGTGTGTGTGAGAGAGAGAGGCTGAGCATGTGTATGAGAGAGTGTGTGAGAGAGGGTGAGCATGTGTGTGTAAGACAGTGTGTGAGAGAGGGTGAGCATGTGTGTGTGTGAGAGAGTGATTGTGTGTTTGAGACAGAGTGTGAGAGAGGGTGAGCATATGTGTATGAGACAGTGTGTGAGAGAGGGTGAGCATGTGTGTGTGAGACAGTGTGTGAGAGAGGGTGAGCATGTGTGTGAGAGAGAGTGTGTGAGAGAGGGTGAGCATGTGTGTGTGAGACAGTGTGTGAGAGTGGGTGAGCGTGTGTGTGTGTGTATGTGCGACTGTGTGTGAGAGAGGGGGCGCATGTGTGTGTAAGACAGTGTGAGCATGTGTTTGTGAGAGAGCGTGAGCACATGTGTTTGTGAGAGAGGGTGAGCATGTGTATGTGTGTGAGACAGTATGTGTGAGAGGGTGAGCACGTGTGTTCGTGACAGAGGGAGAGCATTTGTGTGTGAGACAGTGTGTGAGAGAGAGTGAGCATGTGTGTGTGTTAGACAGTGTGAGCATGTGTGTGTGAGACAGTGTGTGTGAGAGGATGAGATGTGTGTGTAAGACAGTGTGAGCATGTGTGTGTGAGACACTGTGTGAGAGAGGAGAGCGTTTGTGTGAGAGAGGGTGAGCATGTGTGTCTGTGAGACAGTGTGAGTGTGTGTGTGTGAGACAGTGTGTGTGAGAGGGTGAGATGTGTGTTTAAGACAGTGTGAGCATGTGTGTGTGAGACAGTGTTTGAGAGAGGTGAGTGTGTGTGTGAGAGAGGGTGAGCATGTGTGTCTGTGAGACAGTGTGAGTGTGTGTGTGTGAGACAGTGTGTGAGAGAGGGTGAGATGTGTGTGTGTGACAGTGTGTGAGAGAGGGTGAGCATGTGTGTGTTAGACAGTGTGTGAGAGAGGGTGAGCATGTGTGTGAGAGAGAGTGTGTGAGAGAGGGTGAGCATGTGTGTGTGAGACAGAGTGTGAGAGAGGGTGAGCATGTGTGTGTGAGACAGTGTGTGAGAGAAGGTGAGCATGTGTGTACGTTAGACAGTGTGTGAGAGAGGGTGAGCATGTGTGTGTGAGAGACAGTGTGTGAGAGAGGGTGAGCATGTGTGTGACAGACAGTGTGTGAAAGAGAGTGAGCATGTGTGTGTGAGACAGTGTGTGAGAGAGGGTGAGCATGTGTGTGTGAGACAGTGTGTGAGAGAAGGTGAGCATGTGTGTGAGAGACAGTGTGTGAAAGAGAGTGAGCATGTGTGTGTGAGACAGTGTGTGGGAGAGGGTGAGCATGTGTGTGTGAGAGAGAGAGGGTGAGCATGTGTGTGAGAGAGTGTGTGAGAGAGGGTGAGCATGTGTGAGAGACAGTGTGTGAAAGAGGGTGAGCACGTGTGTGTAAGACAGTGTGTGAGAGAGGGTGAGCATGTGTGTGTGAGAGAGAGTGATTGTGTGTTTGAGACAGAGTGTGACAGAGGGTGAGCATATGTGTATGAGACACTGTGTGAGAGAGTGTGAGCATGTGTGTGAGAGAGAGTGTGTGAGAGAGGGTGAGCATGTGTGTGTGAGACAGTGTGTGAGAGTGGGTGAGATGTGTGTGTAAGACAGTGTGAGCATGTGTGTGTGAGACAGTGTGTGAGAGGGGCGAGCGTGTGTGTGTGAGAGAGGGTGAGCATGTGTGTCTGTGAGACAGTGTGAGTGTGTGTGAGACAGTGTGTGTGAGAGGGTGTGATGTGTGTTTAACACAGTGTGAGCATGTCTGTGTGAGACAGTGTGTGAGAGAGGTGAGTGTGTGTGTGAGAGAGGGTGAGCATGTGTGTCTGTGAGACAGTGTGAGTGTGTGTGTGTGAGTCAGTGTGTGAGAGAGGGTGAGATGTGTGTATGAGACAGTGTGTGAGAGAGCGTGAGCATGTGTGTGTGAGACAGTGTGTGAGAGAGGGTGAGCACGTGTGTGAGAAAGAGTGTGTGAGAGACGGTGAGCATGTGTGTGTGAGATAGTGTGTGAGAGAGGGTGAGCATGTGTGTTTGAGACAGAGTGTGAGAGAGGGTGAGCATGTGTGTGTGAGACAGTGTGTGAAAGAAGGTGAGCGTGTGTGTGTGTTCGACAGTATGAGCATGTGTGTGTGAGACAGTGTGTGTGAGAGGGTGAGATGTGTGTGTAAGACAGTGTGAACATGTGTGTGTGTTAGACAGTGTGTGAGAGAGGGTGAGCATGTGTGTGTGTGTTAGACAGTATGAGCATGTGTGTGTGAGACAGTGTGTGTGAGAGGGTGAGATGTGTGTTTAAGACAGTGTGAGCATGTGTGTGTGAGACAGTGTGTGTGAGAGGGTGAGATGTGTGTGTAAGACAGTGTGAACATGTGTGTGTGTTAGACAGTGTGTGAGAGAGGGTGAGCATGTGTGTGTGAGACAGTGTGTGTGAGAGGGTGAGATGTGTGTGTAAAACAGAGGGTGAGCATGTGTGTGTGAGACAGTGTGTGAAAGAGGGTGAGCATGTGTGTGTGTTAGACAGTATGAGCATGTGTGTGTGAGACAGTGTGTGTGAGAGGGTGAGATGTGTGTGTAAGACAGTGTGAACATGTGTGTGTGTTAGACAGTGTGTGAGAGAGGGTGAGCATGTGTGTGAGAGAGAGTGTGTGAGAGAGGGTGAGCATGTGTGTGTGAGACAGAGTGTGAGAGAGGGTGAGCATGTGTGTGTGAGACAGTGTGTGGGAGAGGGTGAGCATGTGTGTACGTTAGACAGTGTGTGAGAGAGGGTGAGCATGTGTGTGAGAGACAGTGTGTGAGAGAGGGTGAGCATGTGTGTGACAGACAGTGTGTGAAAGAGAGTGAGCATGTGTGTGTGAGACAGTGTGTGAGAGAGGGTGGGCATGTGTGTGTGAGACAGTGTGTGAGAGAAGGTGAGCATGTGTGTGAGAGACAGTGTGTGAAAGAGAGTGAGCATGTGTGTGTGAGACAGTGTGTGGGAGAGGGTGAGCATGTGTGTGTGAGAGAGAGAGGGTGAGCATGTGTGTGAGAGAGTGTGTGAGAGAGGGTGAGCATGTGTGAGAGACAGTGTGTGAAAGAGGGTGAGCACGTGTGTGTAAGACAGTGTGTGAGAGAGGGTGAGCATGTGTGTGTGAGAGAGAGTGATTGTGTGTTTGAGACAGAGTGTGAGAGGGTGAGCATATGTGTATGAGACACTGTGTGAGAGAGTGTGAGCATGTGTGTGAGAGAGAGTGTGTGAGAGAGGGTGAGCATGTGTGTGTGAGACAGTGTGTGAGAGTGGGTGAGATGTGTGTGTAAGACAGTGTGAGCATGTGTGTGTGAGACAGTGTGTGAGAGGGGCGAGCGTGTGTGTGTGAGAGAGGGTGAGCATGTGTGTCTGTGAGACAGTGTGAGTGTGTGTGAGACAGTGTGTGTGAGAGGGTGTGATGTGTGTTTAAGACAGTGTGAGCATGTCTGTGTGAGACAGTGTGTGAGAGAGGTGAGTGTGTGTGTGAGAGAGGGTGAGCATGTGTGTCTGTGAGACAGTGTGAGTGTGTGTGTGTGAGACAGTGTGTGAGAGAGGGTGAGATGTGTGTATGAGACAGTGTGTGAGAGAGGGTGAGCATGTGTGTGTGAGACAGTGTGTGAGAGAGGGTGAGCACGTGTGTGAGAAAGAGTGTGTGAGAGACGGTGAGCATGTGTGTGTGAGATAGTGTGTGAGAGAGGGTGAGCATGTGTGTTTGAGACAGAGTGTGAGAGAGGGTGAGCATGTGTGTGTGAGACAGTGTGTGAAAGAAGGTGAGCGTGTGTGTGTGTTAGACAGTATGAGCATGTGTGTGTGAGACAGTGTGTGTGAGAGGGTGAGATGTGTGTGTAAGACAGTGTGAACATGTGTGTGTGTTAGACAGTGTGTGAGAGAGGGTGAGCATGTGTGTGTGTTAGACAGTATGAGCATGTGTGTGTGAGACAGTGTGTGTGAGAGGGTGAGATGTGTGTTTAAGACAGTGTGAGCATGTGTGTGTGAGACAGTGTGTGTGAGAGGGTGAGATGTGTGTGTAAGACAGTGTGAACATGTGTGTGTGTTAGACAGTGTGTGAGAGAGGGTGAGCATGTGTGTGTGTTAGACAGTATGAGCATGTGTGTGTGAGACAGTGTGTGTGAGAGGGTGAGATGTGTGTGTAAGACAGTGTGAACATGTGTGTGTGTTAGACAGTGTGTGAGAGAGGGTGAGCATGTGTGTGTGTTAGACAGTATGAGCATGTGTGTGTGAGACAGTGTGTGTGAGAGGGTGAGCATGTGTGTTTAAGACAGTGTGAGCATGTGTGTGTGAGACAGTGTGTGAGAGAGGGTGAGCATGTGTGTGTGAGACAGTGTGTGAGAGAGGGTGAGCATGTGTGTGTGAGACAGTGTGTGAGAGGGTGAGATGTGTGCGTAAGACAGTGTGAACATGTGTGTGTGAGACAGTGTGTGAGAGAGGATGAGCATGAGTGTGTGTTAGACAGTATGAGCATGTGTGTGTGAGACAGTGTGTGTGAGAGGGTGAGATGTGTGTTTAAGACAGTGTGAGCATGTGTGTGTGAGACAGTGTGTGAGAGAGGTGAGCGTGTGTGTGTGAGAGAGGGTGAGCATGTGTGTGTGTTAGACAGTGTGAGCATGTTTGTGTGAGACAGTGTGTGTGAGAGGGTGAGATGTGTGTTTAAGACAGTGTGAGATGTGTGTGTGAGACAGTGTGTGAGAGAGGTGAGTGTGTGTCTGAGAGAGGGTGAGCATGTGTGTCTGTGAGACAGTGTGAGTGTGTGTGTGTGAGACAGTGTGTGAGAGAGGGTGAGATGTGTGTATGAGACAGTGTGAGAGAGAGGGTGAGCATGTGTGTGTGAGACAGTGTGTGAGAGAGGGTGAGCATGTGTGTGAGAGAGAGTGTGTGAGAGAGAGTGAGCATGTGTGTGTGAGACAGAGTGTGAGAGAGGGTGAGCATGTGTGTATGTTAGACAGTGTGTGAGAGAGGGTGAGCATGTGTGTGAGAGACAGTGTGTGAAAGAGAGTGAGCATGTGTGTGTGAGACAGTATGTGGGAGAGGGTGAGCATGTGTGTGTAAGACAGTGTGTGAGAGAGGGTGAGCATGTGTGTGTGTGTGAGAGTGATTGTGTGTTTGAGACAGAGTGTGAGAGAGTGTGAGCATATGTGTATGAGACAGTGTGTGAGAGAGGGTGTGCACGTGTGTGAGAGAGAGTGTGTGAGAGAGGTTGAGCATGTGTGTGTGAGACAGTGTGTGAGAGTGGGTGAGCGTGTGTGTGTGAGAGAAGGTGAGATGTGTGTGAGAGAGAGTGTGTGAGAGAGGGTGAGCATGTGCGTGTGTGAGACAGTGTGAGTGGGTGTGTGTGAGACAGTGTGTGAGAGAGGGTGCGCATGTGCGTGTGTGAGACAGTGTGTGAAAGAGGGTGAGCATGTTTGTGTGAGAGAGTGAGTTTGTGTTTGACACAGAGTGTGAAAGAGGGTGAGTATGTGTGTGTAAGACAGTGTGTGAGAGAGGGTGAGCATGTGTGTGAGAGACAGTGTGTGAAAGAGGGTGAGCATGTGTGTGTAAGACATTGTGTGCGAGAGGGTGAGCATGTGTGTGAGAGACAGTGTGTGAGAGAGGGTGAGCATGTGTGTGTGAGACAGTGTGTGAGAGAAGGTGAGCATGTGTGTTAGAGAGAGTGTGTGAGGGTGAGCATGTGTGTGTGTTAGACAATGTGTGAGAGAGGGTGAGCATGTGTGTGAGAGACAGTGTGTGAGAGAGGGTGAGCATGTGTGTGTGAGACAGTGTGTGAAAGAGGGTGAGCATGTGTGTGTGTTAGAGAGTGTGTGAGAGAGGGTGAGCATGTGTGTGTGAGACAGTGTGTGAAAGAGGGTGAGCATGTGTGTGTGAGACAGTGTGTGAAAGAGGGTGAGCATGTGTGTGTGTGAGAGAGTGTGTGAGAGAGGGTGAGCATGTGTGTGTGTTAGACAATGTGTGAGAGAGGGTGAGCATGTGTGTGTGAGACAGTGTGTGAGAGAGGGTGAGCATGTGTGTGTGAGACAGTGTGTGAAAGAGGGTGAGCATGTGTGTTTGTGAGAGAGAGTGTGAGAGAGGGTGAGCATGTGTGTGCGTTAGACAATGTGTGGGAGAGGGTGAGCATGTGTGTGTGTGAGAGAGAGGGTGTGCATGTGTGTGAGAGAGTGTGTGAGAGAGGGTGAGCATGTGTGTGTAAGACAGTGTGTGAGAGAGGGTGAGCATGTGTGTGTGAAACAGTGTGTGAAAGAGGGTGAGCATGTGTGTGTGAGAGAGTGTGTGTTTGAGACAGAGTGTGAGAGAGGGTGAGCATGTGTGTGTGAGACAGTGTGTGAGAGAGGGTGAGCATGTGTGTGAGAGAGAGTGTGAGAGAGGGTGAGCATGTGTGTGTGTTAGACAATGTGTGAGAGAGGGTGAGCATGTGTGTGAGAGACAGTGTGTGAGAGAGGGTGAGCATGTGTGTGTGAGACAGTGTGTGAGAGAGGGTGAACATGTGTGTGTGTTAGACAGTGTGAGCATGTGTGTGTGAGACAGTGTGTGAGGGTGAGATGTGTATGTAAGACAGTGTGAGCATGTGTGTGTGAGAGTGTGAGCATGAGTGTGTGTGTGTGTGTGTCTGTGTGGGATTGTCCCTTTAAAACAGCACTAGTCACGAAGCGAGATTAAGGGCGAGAAAAAAAACGCCTTCCCCTGTTCAATTCAATCTTTGTCGCCTCCCTCCGCCTCTCTCACACAGACACCATCAGCTGCCTCCACCTCCATGGACCTCAGTGAAAGCTCACTGGTGAAAAACAGACGGAATTAGCAGTGATCTGGGACCGTCAGGACAACGCTTGAATGTGACAATTCCCCCCCAGGGAACAGGTAACAAATTCCCCCCCACCCTATCCCGGCTCACCGTGCGACACATAGGTATATTCTTTACACCCGTATGCAGGGTCTCTCGCTCTCTCTCTCTCAGTGTCTTCAGCTACGTGCTTCCAGCTGAGATGTGAAAATAGCCTACAAAATGAGGGAAGGCCTTAATTGTCCATCTGATTAGGGGAGGCATGCACTGACGGCTAGAAATGAAAATGATAAGGTCTGCGTCTATTCTGCCTCATCATCGATATAGGTGCGTGTGTATAGAGTGTATCTGGGCATGACCATTTATCAGCTTTTGTACCTCTCCCCTCCCCTTCCCACATCCATTGTATCTCCGGACGGGCACCCCAGGAGGGTATGAGTTCCTGAGGAATTAGCCCCTGGAACTGAAACACGCACGCTTAATCTCTCTCTCCCACTCATTCCGTCGCACACACACACGTACACACTTTCTCTCTCTCATACACACACTCACACTCTCTCATATATACACACTCTCACACACACTCTCTCACACACTTACTCTCTAACACAATCTCACACACACACTATCTCTCACACGCACAGACACAATCTCACACTCACACTATCTCTCACACGGACAGACACAATCTCACACTCACTATATCTCTCATACAAGCACACACACTCTATCTCTCTCACACACGCTCTATCTCACACACACACACTATCTCACGCGCACATGCTCACGGTCTATCACACACTATCACACACACACACTATCTCACACACATACACATTCACACACTCTATCTTTCTGACACACTCACTCTCTCATACACTCACTCCTCACACAACACTATCTCACACACAGTAACACTATCTCTTTCGCACACACACAAACATCAGTCACACTCTATCTTACACACACATGCACACACTCACACTATCTCACACACTCATGCTCTATCTCACACACACACACTCGCACTCTATCTCACACACAAATGCACACACTCGCACTCTATCTCTCTCACGCACACACACACTGTCTCTGTCACACACAGTCACACTCTCTCACACACACTCACACACACACACACACTATCTCTCTCACACACAGTCACACTCTCTCACACACACACACTATCTCTCTCACGCACACTCACACTCTGTCTCTGTCACACAAACTCTCACACTCCATTTCTCTCTCATGCGCACACACACAATATCTCACACACACTTTCTCTCTCACGCGCACTCACACTGTCTCTGTCACACAAATTCTCACACTCTATTTCTCTCTCTCTCTCATGCGCACACACACACACAATATCTCACAAACACTCACACTCTATCTCTCTCTCACACACACTCACACTCCATCTCTCTCTCACACACACAATCTCTCTCTCACACACACTCACTCATTCTCTCTCACATATTCTACATTTCTCACAAACTCACGCACATTATCTCTCTCATACACACTCACAGACACACACACACTCACACTCTCTCTCTCACACACACTCACACTCTATCTCTGTCACACACTCTCACACTCCATCTCTCTCACACACACTCACATTCACACTGTCTCACGCATACGCACAAACTCACACTCTATCTCTCACACACACACTCTCTCTCACACACACTCACTTATTCTCTCTCTCACACTCTCCATCTCTCACAAACTCACACACATTATCTCTCTCACACACTCATTCTCCCTCACACACATACTATCTCTCTCTTTCACACACACACATTTTCTCTCACACACACAACACTCACACACTCTTTCTCTCTCACTCACACTCTTTCTCTCTCACACATACTCTCACACTCTTTTTCTCTCACACATATACCTTCTATCTCTCACATAACACACTCACACTCTCTCTCTCTCACATACACAAACACACACACTATTTCTTACACAGGCACACGCTATCTTTCTCTCTCTTACACACACACAAATTCTCTCTCTCACATACAAACTCAAAGATAACACCTCTTTCTCACACACTCACTCATTCTCTGTCACACACACAAACTCACTCACACACTCGTTCTCTCTCTCTCTCTATCTCACACACACAAACACACACAGTCTTTCTCTCTCACACACACTCACATAGACCTTCTCTCACACTATCTCTCTCACGCACACACACTCACACACTCTGTCTCTCACACACACACTCGCACTTTATCTCTGTCGCACACACTCTCACACTTATTCCCACACTGTATCATTCTCTCATACAGAGACACACACACATTCTCTCTCTCTCACATACACATTGCCTCTCTCACACAAACACGGTCTCTCTCTCTCTTACACACACTCACTCATTCTCTCTCTCACACATACTCCCACATTGTATCATTCTCTCATACAGAGACATATACACATTCTCGCTCTCTCTCACACAAACTCAAATATACCATCTCTTTCTCACACACTCACTCTTTCTCTTTCACACACACACAAACTTACACACTTGTTCTCTCTCATACACACACACTCACACTCTACCTCACACACACTGACACTGTCTCACACACACATACACACACTCACACACTATCTCTCTCATACACACACACTATCTCTCATTCACACACACTCACACTCTATCTCTCACTCATACACACTCACTATCTCTCTCACACACACACTCATTCTCTCTCACACACTCTCTCTCACTCTCACACTCTATCTCACACACATACGGTCTCACACATGCACACGCTCACACTCTATCTTACACACACACACTCTCTCTCTCTCTCACACTTATGGTCTATCTCTCTCTTACACACACTCTCTCTCTCTCACACTTATGGTCTATCTCTCTCTTACACACACACTCTTTCTCACACATACACACACACTATCTCTCTCATGCACACTCACACACTTACACTCTGTCTCTGTCACACACTCTCACACTTCATCACTCACTCTCTCTCTCTCTCACACACACTATCTCTCACACACACACTTCCTCACTCTCTCTCCCACAAACTCATGCACATTATCTTTCTCACACACACACTCATACTCATTCTCTCTCACACATATACTATCTCTCTCTCACGTACACACTCTTTTTCTCTCACACACACACACACTCTTCCTTTCACACACATACACACTCTATCTCTCTCTCACACACTCACACTGTCTCTCTCTCTCTCTCACACACACACCCTCACACGTTTTCTCACACACACATAAACACATATTATATCTCTCTCTCTCACTCTGTCTCTCACACACACACGCACTAATTCGCTCTCTCTCTTACAAACTCATGGACATTATATCTCTCACACTCACTCACTCATTCTCTTTCAACACACTCTCTCACAAACTCACGCATACTACCTCTCACACTCTATCTCACACACACATACTCACATACATCCACACACACTCACACTCTATCTCTCTCACACATTCACACTCTATCTCTCGCATGCACACACACACTCTATCTCTTGCACACACATACTATCTCTCTCACACACACACTCATTCTCCCTCATACACATAATCTCTCTCTCTCACACATACACACACTCGTTCTCTCACACACACTTTCTGTCTCTCACACATACACTCACGCTCTATCTCTCTCTCACACTATCTCTCTCATGCACATACACACACTCTATCTCTGTCACGACACTCTCACACTCCATCTCACATGGACACGCACACACACACCCACTCACATGCTCCCATCTCTCACACACACTCACACAATCTCACACACACACTCGCACTTTATCTCACACATACACGCACACACTATCTCACACACACACTGACACTCTGTCTCTCACACCCACACACATACACACTCACACTCTATCTCTTTCACACACACACACACTCACTTTATCACTCTCACACACACTATCTCACTCTCACACACACACAATCTCACACACACTATCTCACACACATACACACAATCACACTCTATCTCTCACACACGCACATAATCACTCTATCTCTCACACACACTCTCTCACACGCACATTTCCTCATTCTCTCTCACACACTCTCCACCTCTCACAAACTCACACACATTAACTCTCACACACACTCTCACTTCCTCACACACATGTACTATCTCTCTCTTTTACACACACACGCACTCATTCTCTCTCTCACACACAACACTCACACACTATCTTTCTCTCTCACACACTCCATCTCTCACAAATTCATACACATTATCTCTCTCACACACACTCACACACTCATTTCTCCCTCACACAATATACTATTTCTGTCTTTCACACACACACACTCTTTCTCTCTCATACATATTCTTTTTCTCTCACACACACTCTCTTTCTCTCTCAAACACACACTCACATACTCTTTCTCTCTCACATGCACTCACACACTCTTTCTCTCTCACACACAAATTCTACATGCTCTATCTCTCTCTCACACACAAACTCTACATACTCTATCTCTCTCTCAACACACATACACACTATCTGTCTCTCACACACACAACACTCACACACTCTTTCTCTCACACACACTATACACTCTTTGTGTCTCATACATACACACTCTAACTCTCTCTCTCTCTCTCACCCTCACACTGTCTCTTTCTCTCTCTCTCACACACACACACACACACAATGTCTCTAACCTCTCTCTCTCACACACACATGCACACACTATCTGTCTTTCACACACACACACACACATTAATTCTTTATCTCTTACACACAAACTCACGGACACCATATCTCTCACTCATTCTCTTTCACACATACTCTCCTTCACTTTATCTCAAACACACACACATTTACACTCTATCTCTCTCACACACACACTCTCACACTATACATCTCTCTCATACACGGACACACACTCCTTCTCTCTCTCTCATACACACAATCACACTCTATCTCTCTCACACACACACTGCCTCTATCTCACACACACACATTCTCTCTCTCTCAAACTCACGTACACTATCTCTCTTGCTCACACACACTCTCTCACACACACTCAAGCACTTTATCTATCTCTCTCTCTCAATGCACTGTATTTCTCTCACACACCCTTGCACACACTCACACATGATCTTACACACATACACTCACACTCTATCTCTCTCTCATACATACACTCTATCTCACACGTCCCACGTACACATTCACACTCTATCTCACACACACACACTTACACTCTGTCTTTCTCACACACACACTCACTTATTCTCTCTGTCACAGACACACACTCACTCATTCTCTCTCTCACACACTCTCCATCTCTCACAAACGCAAGCACACAATCTCTCACGCTCACACACACACACACACATACTATCTCTCTCTCTCACACACACATGCGCTCTCTATTTCTCTCTCATGTGCACACACAGGCTATGCCACCAAAGATCTCCACTAGCCCCACTTTCCCACACTAGGCCCACAGCCATCTCCCATTGAATTAACCTAGACCTCTGCATTACTATCTATTTGGATTTGTATAGAATAGAATAGCCCTTATTGTCATGTATATTCAATGAGTCGAGTGGGAAGTGTGCATGTCACCAATATGTGTCCGGTTTTGGTCTCCTTACCCATGATAGACTTGCTACCAGGGGACTGCATTGAGGAGAGATTATGTCAACTGGGCCTGCATTGAGAAGAATGAGAGAATGAAACACTTGAAATGCTGACAGTGGACAGAAAGGTTGGATCAAATGTAATACAGAGCTCTTTTTGCTGGAAGGAACATCAAATGCTTCCAGAGTTCTGGAGATGTTCCCTGATGGATGGGCAGCTGGAGCCCTGTGTGCGACATGCTCACTCTTATGGTAATCAGCTCTGGTTTCATGGCATAGTCACTGCTCAGGATGAGGCCATTCAGCCCATTTCTGTCCATACTGGGTCTGTCCACAAGCAACTCCGCCAGTCCCACTCATAGAATCTGTACTGTGTGGAAGCAAGGCCCATTGAGTCCATATCACCCCTCCGAAGAGATCACACCCCAATTCCCTGTAAAACATGGCTAACCCACTGAGCCTGCACATCCCTGGGCACTATGGGACAATACAGCACGGCCAATCCACCCTAACCTGCACATCCCTGGGCACTATGGGACAATTTTGCATGGCCAATCCACCCAAATCTGCACATCCCTGGGCACTATGGGACAATTTTGCATGGCCAATCCACCCTAACCTGTACATCCCTGGGCACTATGGGACAATTTAGCATGGCCAATCCACTCTAACATGCATATCCCTGGGCACTATGGGACAATTTAGCACGGCCAATCCACTCTAACATGCACATCCCTGGGCACTATGGGACAATTTAGCACGGCCAATCCACCCTAACCTACACATCCCTGGGCACTTTGGGACAATTTAGCACGGCCAATCCACTCTTAACATGCACATCCCTGGGCACTTTGGGACAATTGAGCATGCCCAATTCACCCAAACCTGCTCATCCCTGTGCATTATGGGACAATTTTGCATGGCCAATCCACCCTAACCTGCACATCTTTGGACTGTGGGTGGAAACCGGAGCACCCGGAGGAAACCCACGCAGACACAGGGAGAACATACAAACTCCACACAGACAGACGCCTGAAGGTGGAACCAAACCTGGGTCTCTGGCACCTGTGAGGCACCACTGTGTCATGCCCCGGAGCCCTCCAAATGCAATCCCCCTTTTGCAAGCCTCCACCGCAGTCTCAGGCAGTAACTTCTGAAGTCTAAGGATACACTGAGAAAACACGTTTCTCCTCACACAGCTCCATTCCTTTTGCCAATCATCTTAGGCCAGTGCCCACTAGCTCTCAGTTCGTTCACTTGTTCATAGAATCATACAGCCCAGAAACAGGCCCTTCGGCCCAACTTGTCCACATCGATCATAATCCCAAACCAAACTAGTCCCATCAGCCTGCACTTAGCCCATATCCGTCCAATCCTTTCCTATTGGACTTATCCAAATGTCTTTTAAATGTTGTTGCTGTACCCACATCCACCACTTCCTCAGGGAGTTCATTCCACACTATGTAAAAATGTTGCCCCTCGAGTTCTTCTCAAATCTTTCTCCTCCCACCTTAAAAATATTCCCCCTAGTTTTGAAATCTATTACCATAGGGAACTGATCCTCATCGTTCACCCTATCCATGCCTTGCATGATTTTATGAACCTCTCTTAAGGTCACCCCTCAACCTCCTACGCTCCAATGAAAATATTCCCAGCCTATCCAGCCTCTCCCTGTAACTCAAACCCTCCATTCCCAGCAACGTCCTGGTAAATCTGTCCAGCTTAATAATATCCTTCCTATAACAGGGCGACCGGAACTGGACACAGTTACTCCAGAAGAGGCCTCACCAACATCCTGTACAATCTCAACATGACGTCCCAACTCCTGTACTCCAAGGTCTGAGCGATGAAGGCAAGCCTGCTAAACGCCTTCTTAACTCCCTGCCTACCTATCACGCAAATTTCAAAGAATTATGTCCCTGAACACCGAGGTCTCCTTGTTCTACAACGCTACCCAGGGCCCTACCATGAGTTGTATAAAAATCTGAAAGAACTGCGGATGCTGTAAATCCAAAATAAAACCATAAATTGCTGGAAAAGCTCAGCAGGGTCTGGCCACATCTGTGAAGAGAAATCAGAGTTAACATTTGGAGTCGAGTGCCCCTTTCTCAGCTCTGAAGAAAGATTAATTGTATAAGTCTTGTTTAAATTTTGAATTATTTTGATCTGCATTAATCTTGATTTTAAAATTCTTTGCCTCCATGGATTCCCCGTTCTCCCGATCCTGATCTTTGCAACTTCCTTCAGGTGTGTAAATTCCAGAAATCTCCATGCTCCCCTAATTCCAGGTTCGTGTACATCTCCCAGTTTCTATATTGTTGAATTGCCTGGACCCTGTGCTCTGAGTTTCCCTCCCCAAAGCTCTCTGGCTGTTTGAAGATGCTGTTTAACACTGTCCTCTGTGATCAGGCTTTGTGTTGCTTGTCCCTAGCATCTCTTAATACTGATAGTCATCATTGTCCCCTGGTAGTGATCCTCAGAAGCTGTTTGGGACATTTTATAGCACCACACTCTCGACCCTGATCTTCAGCATCTGCAGTCCTCACTTTCTCCTAGCCCATCAGACATTTCATAATGTGATGTTTGACTGCAGAGTGGGGGTGCGGATGAGGGCTGGGGTGGGTGTTTGAAAAAATGTAAAAGGGTGGCAAGTGGGGTGAAGAGATCGGTGAAGGTTCAGTCCAAACCCGACACCTGATAATCTCTACCAGCCACTGATGATAACAATCCGCATGGCTCCAGTAACTAATCCCTCACCCTATGGCATCCCAGTATTCCCCATCTCAATACTGCCACCACTGTATCCCTCCACCCCACCATTATCCTCCCTGATCAATGGGTACCCATTATCCCTCCACCCCATACATCCCCACAGGCTCCATCCCATTTTCTTCCCTGCCTATCTCACCGACCCCACTATTCCACCTTAATATCCCTCAACTATCCATTCCCCTATCCCGATAATCTGTGAGTAAATTCCTCTACCCAGTATCCCAACTCCAATATCACCTCACCCCATTCTCATATACCACTGACCCCAATATCCCCCACTTCCCATATCCCCCACTTCCCATATCCCCTTTACCCCAATATCCCCCACTTCCCATATCCCACTTACCCCAATATCTCCCACTTCCCATATCCCCCTTACCTCAATATCCCCCATTCTGATATCCACCTTCCCCCAATATCCCCATTCCCATATCCCCTACCCCAATATCCCCCATTCCCATATCCTCACCCCAATAACTCCCATTCCCATACCCTCACCCCAATATCCCCCATCCTCACCCTTACCCCAATATCCCCATTCTCATGTCACTGTAACCCCAGTATCCCCCATTTCCCCAATATTCTCATATCCATATCCCCCTACCCAAATATCCCCCATTCCCATATCCCCCATTCCCATATCCCCCATTCCCATATCCCCCTACCTTAGGTACCCCTCATCCCCAGTAACTCATGATTCTCCAATCTCCTGTAAGTCCCATTATTATTGCCGTGACTTCCCAGTGCATTATTCCCACCCTCACCCACCCACCACCCATCACCCAGACACCCTCACCTCATTCTCTCTCATACCCGAGTATTGCCCTAGTGACATAGAGTTACAGAGATGTACAGCACGGAAACAGACCCTTCGGTCAAATTTGTTCATGCCGAACAGATATCCTAAATTAATCCAGTCCCATTTGCCAGCACCTGGCCATATACCTCTCAACCCTTCCTGTTTATTAATCCGTTCGAATGCCTTTTAAATGTTGTAATTGTACCAGCCTCTACCACTTCCTCTGGCAGCTCATTCCATTCATGCACCACCCTCTGTGCGAAAAGGTTGCCCCTTAGGTTCATTTAAAATTTTTCCCCTCTTGCCCTAAACCCTCTAGTTTTAGACTCCGCCATCCCAGGGAAAAGACCTTGGCTATTCACCCTATCCATGTCCCTTATGATTTTATAAACCTCTGTAAAGTCAGCCCTCAGCATCCGATGCTCCAGGGAAAACAGCCCCAGCCTATTCAGCCTCTCCCTATAGCTCAAATCCTCCAACCCTGGCAACATCCTTGTAAATCTTTTCTGAACCCTTTCAAGTTTCACAACATCTTTCTGATAGGAAGGAGACCAGAATTGTACACAATACTCCAAAAGTGGCCTAACCAACATCCTGTACAGCCACAACATGACCTCCCAACTCCAATACTCAATAATCTAACCAATAAAGGAAAGCATACCAAACACCACCTTCACTATCCTATATACCTACAACTCCACCTTTCAAGTAGCTATGAACCTGCACTCCAAGGTCTCTTTGTTCAGCAACACTCCCCAGGACCTAACCATTAAGTGTATAAGTACTGCCCTGATTTGCCTTTCCAAATTGCAGCACCTCCCATTTATCTAAATTAAACTCCATCTGCCACTCCTCAGCTCATTGGCGCATCTGATCAAGATCCCATTAAACTCTGAGATAACCTTCGCTGTCCACAACACCTCAAATTTTGTTGTCGTCTGCAAACTTACTAACTATACCTCCTATGTTCACATCCAAATCATTTATATAAATGACGAAAAGCAGTGAACCCAGGACCGATCCTTGTGTCACTCCAATGGTCACAGGCCTCCAGTCTGGAAAACAACCCTCCAGCACCACCCTCTGTCTTCCACCTTTGAGCCAGTTCTGTATCCAAATGGCTAATTCTTCCCGTATTCCATGGGAAATCTAACCTTGCTAATCAGTCTACCATGACAAGCCTTACTGAAGTCCATATAGATCACGTCCAATGCTCTGCCATCACGCTCCTTATCTTTCCAAATACATGTAAATCCTGTCGCTCAGGATTCCAACAACTTGCCCACCATCGATGTCAGACTCACTGGTCTATAGTTCCCTGGCTTGTCCTTACCACTTTCTTAAACAGTGGCACCACGTTTGCCAATCTCCAGTCTTCTGGCACCTCACCTGTGACTATCAATGATACAAATATCTCAGCAAGAGGCCCAGCAATTACTTCCCTAGCTTCCCACAGAGTTCTAGGGTATACCTGATTAGGTCATGGGGATTTATCCACATTTATGCGTTTCAAGATATCCAGCAGTTCCTCCTCTGTAATCTGGACATTTTCAAGATGTCACTATCCATTTCCCCACATTCTATATCTTCCATGTCCTTCTCCACAGTAAATACTGTTGCAAAATACTCATTTAGTATCTCCCCATCTCCTGCGGCTCTACATAAAGGCTGCCTTGCTGGTCTTTGGAGGTCCCTATTCTCTCCCTAGTTACTCTTTTGTCCTTAATGTATTTGTAAAAACGCTTTGGATTCTGCTTAACCCTATTTGCCAAAGCTATCTCACATCCCCTTTTTGCCCTCCTGATTTCTCTCTTAAGTATACTCCTACTGCCTTTATACTCTTCTCAGGATTTACTCAATCTCTGCTGATTATACCTGACATGTGATTCCTTCTTTCTCTTAACCAAAACTTGAATTTCTCTAGCCATCCAGCATTCCCTACACGTTACCAGCCTTGCCTTTCACCCTAACAGGAAAATAGTGTCTCTGGACTCACTATCTCATTTTTGAAGGCTTCCCATTTTCCAGCCGTCCCTTTACCTGCAAACATCTGCCCCCAATCAGTTTTTGAAAGTTCTTGCCAATACCATCAAAATTGGCCTTCCTCCAATTTAGAACTTCAACTTTTAGCTCTGGTCTATCCTTTTCCGTCACTATTTTAGAACAAATAGAATTATGATCGCTGGCTCCAAAGTGCTCTCCCACTGAAACCTCGGTCACCTGCCCTGCTTATTTCTCAAGAGTAGGTCAAGTTTTGTAGCTTCTCTACAAGTTATGACATCCCACCCCATTACCTACTGTCACTCTCGCTATTCCCCTCACCCACTTATTGCACCACCACACCCCTTTATCCATTATACATCCCTTCCCTCTCATCCCCTTCCCCATTATCCCACTCAACCCCTTTCCCATTTACCCACTCACCTCCACCCTATTATCTCCCTCCCTCCCCATTATCCCACTCAACCTCTTTCCCATTTACCCACTCACCTCCACCCTATTATCTCCCTCCCTCCCCCCCATTATCCCCCACCCCTTCCTAACGAACCTACTCATCCCTTCCCCATATACCACACCAATCCGTTCCTGTCATTCCAACACCCCCTTCCCCATTATGCCATTCACCCCCTCCCCATTATTTCTCATCCCTTCTCAAATTATCCCCACCCCTTCCCAATTATCCCACTCACCCCATCCCCATTATGCCACACTCCGTGCCCTAGTATATCCCACACCCCTACCCCATTATCCCAATCACTCCTCTCCATTAACCCTTTACTCCTTCCACATTGTTCCCCTCCCCCCCCCCTTCCAGGTTGACTCTAATGTTGAGGGTGGGGGGTTAGAGCTGTGAGTTCTCTGTTTCTTCGTGGGGCGGGGGGAGGAGGAGGAGGCGGGGCTAAAACGGGACTCCCGCCCCTTCTGTCCCATTGGCTGTCCTCCGGGCATGCGGGAGCCTGGGGTTGGGGAGGGCGCCTGTCAATCACCGGCGGGAGGCGGGCTGGCGGGAAGGGCTCGAGGGGAAAGGGGGGCGGGGCGGAGCGGAGGCAGCTGCCAATCACAGCCCGCGGTGGGGACGGGGGAGAATGGGCGGGCGAAGGGTGTTTTCCGGCGACAGTATTCGATACATTGGAGCATACATTGTGTCTTCTGTCGGGATACACTGTAGCGCTCGGAGGATACATTGTATCTTCTGTCCGGATACACTGTAGCGGCGCGGCCGACACATTGTGGTCGCTCCGGGGGTTACATTGTAGTAGCGCCTAGGAGCGAGGAGGGGGTTTTCCGCTCCTCCTCCTGGGTCATATCGGCGGCAGCAGCAGTAGCCCCCCCACCTCGATGTCCGTTCGGCCCCCCCTCCTCCCCCACTCCAAAACATTAAGACAACCCGAACCTGCGACCTTTCTCCCTCCCTCCTATCCCATCTCTCCTCTCCTCTCCTCTCCCTCCTTTCTAACCCATCTCCCTCTCCACCTCAGGGCTCTGCACACTTGGGAAACTCCCCTCGACCGAGGCTGATAGCATGGGGGACAAGTCTGGCACAAGGTAGGTGCACTTTCACCTCTTGTTGAAATTGTGTGTGTGTGTGTGTCTTCTCCCACCTCTGCTGCAGGAGTGCATCTCCTTTACCTCACGCGTGGGGGGCAGCCCACATTTAAAGGAAGGTTGCACCCCCTACCCCCCCACCCCCCAAAAGGCCTTCTGTTTGGGCTGTGAGTTTTCCTTTTGTTGCATATATCATCAGACCAAAGCAACAAGTATCCTTGTTTTTTATTATTATATTAATCCATCTCTCAAGCAGGATTTAGAGGTGCTCAATTATCTGCCCTTGGTGTATACTGATGTTCTGCTATTTTTTAATTTACTATTGCACCACCATCTGTTCCCCCTCACCGCTTCCCTTGTTCTGCGCTTTGGTGCTGTTAGGCATGCCTGCTGCCCCCTCATTTCATTTATATATAAATGCTGTTGGTGGTCCAGTTCTCCCAATGATGCCTGATGGGCAGGTGGCTTGTTTTACCCAGTGCCTTCCTTTCTCCAGAGCTCCTGGAGTCTGCCTGACAAATCCAAGGTGTGGGGTTGAACATGTGACATTCGGCTTCTGTGAACAGAACTTTGGGCTCCTTTGCATTTGTGTCTCCTTAAGGTGTACCTGCGTTTGATAGTTTGACCTCCTTCCACGTGGCTGTTTGTGGAATGAGGCTGTTTTGATAAGGATGTTCTGTCTATTGAATGCTGCTGGTTTTAAGAGCATCCATGTGTGTGAAATATATCGTCAGTATCGTTCTCTTTTGGCTAATTGTTGCTGTTGGACTTTGGCAATCCACTGCCCTCCCCCCCCCCCCCCCATCCCAGTTTGGAGGAAGTATTCTAATTTGCAACTTTATCACTCTTGTGCTGACTGATTTGCATTGTCTGCCGGTGAACCGATTTGGTTTTCAAACCTCCATCTCGGCCTTGTTTCCAAACAAAAAAAATTCCAGGGCTAGTTCCCTAACCGACTCCTCAATCTCCACCAGCCCTACCCTCTGCTTGGGATCTCTCTGCCACTCAATTCTCACTCCCCAATCACCCATGATCTTAAGTGCCCTGCATTTGGTGGTTGACTAGGGCCTAGGACTCTGCAGTTGTCTCCCTAAACCTCTCCACCTTGCTACCTTCCTTTTTCTGCTTGACCTCTGTCCCAGTATCTGGTCAATGGACTGAGAACTCCTGATGTGTCCGTAAGACGTAGGCCATTCAGCCCATCGAGTTTGCTCTGTCATTCACGGGTGGTACAGTGGCTACGGGCAGCGTGGTGGCTCAGCGGTTAGCACTGCTGCCCTACGGCACCAGGGATCCGGATTAGATTCCACCCTCGGGCAACTGTCTGTCTGTGTAGAGTTTGCACACACTCCCCATGTCTGCGAGGGTTTCCTCTGGGTGCTCTGGTTTCCTCCCACAATCCAAAGATGTGCAGGCCAGATGAATTGGCCATGCTAAATTGCCCATAGTATTCGGTGCAAAAGTCAGGGATAAATGTAGGGGAATGGATCTGGGTGGGTTACTCTTTGGAGGGTCAGTGCAGGCTTGTTGGGCCGAAGAGCCTGTTTCCCTACTGTTGGGAATCTAACCTAATCAATGAGATTGTGGCTGATCTGATAATCCTGTACACCACTCTCTTCATTCGATTCAACATCCTGATTTAAAATCAATCTCAGCCTCAAATATACTTAATGACCCAGCCTCAACAGCCCTCCGTGATAAAGAATTCCACAGATTCTCTTCCCCTTTCACAGAAGAAATTCCTCCTCCCCGCTGTCTTCGATTGGTGACCCCTCTTTCTGAGTTGGTGCCCTTTGGTCCCAGGCTGTCCTGCAAGGGGAATCAACCTCTCCACATCTCCCCATCCAGTCACCTAAGAATCTGAAGGATATTTTCCTGTTCAGACGCTCCTTTAGAGCAGCTGGGGCATGGTCCTAGCCCAGAGGTAGGGACACTGCCATAAGTATCATTGCTGTCAGAGTTGTATGTTTCAATAATATTTCTGCTAATATCCAGTGAGCACCCGCGTTAAATGTTGTTGGAGGAGGTCCTTGTGAAAACGCATTGGGGCATGTTGTTACATTGAAGGTGCTTGATGAATGCTTATTTGATGGTCGTTGTTAATGGTCTCCTGATGCTTTTGAGCTTGTACTGATTTTGTTTCTGATCAGCCCTGTGCTGGAGGAGCAGTTGTCCATCCCCAGGACACATTTGCAGTACCAGATGTGCCTAGGGGAGGTCCAGTCAGCCCTGCTTCCATTTTGACGTGTATCTGAACATTGACTGTAAAGCTGAGTACAATGCTGAATCCCTTCAGGTTGATCTGTCATGTTCCATTGTGTGTAGTGACAAGGACAGTGTGAAGTAGGTTACTGCAGCTAAGATTCTGGATCAGTGGTGCTGGAAGAGCACAGCAATTCAGGCAGCATCCGAGGACAGGCAAAATCGACGTTTCGGACAAAAGCCCTTCATCATCCTGATGAAGGGCTTTTGCCCGAAACGTCGATTTTGCCTGTCCTCGGATGCTGCCTGAATTGCTGTGCTCTTCCAGCACCACTGATCCAGAATCTGGTTTCCAGCATCTGCAGTCATTGTTTTTACCTTACTGCAGCTAAGATGCCTTGTGGTAGGATCTAAACGCATTTCTAACCGTCTGTTCGAGCTTCCAAACCAAGAAATGATGGTTTATGCAATTCGAGTGGGTTCTGTTGCTTGAGGGGTTCATGGACATATTTCCTGGGATGTATATTGCCCTTTAACTTTGGTGTTTGTCTGTGTCTGGCAGGAGAATTTGTCTCTCATAAAAGAATCATAGAATCTCTGCAGTGTGGAAGCAGGCTATTCAGCCCATCCTTTTTACACTGACACCCTGAAGAGCATCCCACACAGATTAACTCCCATCCCTGCATTTCCCCTGGCTAATTCACCTAGCCTGCACATCCCTGAATACTATGAGCAATTTAGCATGTTCAATCCACCCCAACCTGCACGTCATTGGACTAAGCGGGGAAACTAGAGCACCCGGGAGAAACCCACCCAGACCTGGGCGAGAATGTGCAAACTCCTCACAGACAGTTACCCGCTGGTGGAATCACCCCAGGTCTTGGGCGTGTGAGGCAGCAGTGCTAACCACTGAGCCACAATGCCCCAAATCGTGTGTGTGTGTGTGTTTTTTTCTCAATGAAAGGGAGTGCTGGGTTTGAGTGCCTCTTGAGGGAGAGGGTGTTTTGGTGTGGGAGGGGTGTGTGTTTCAGAGGAAGGGAATGGGGGTGCATGTGTGTCTGTGCCACTGTCTCTACAAGTTCAGAACCTTGTCACATAAATTGCTGCTTCACCGTGCCTGAGGGAGCACACCCAAGACAAAGGTGCCATCTGTCAGATGAGACAGGTGAGGGCCCCATTTCCTCCCTCTTCTGAACATAAGTTCCTGTGTGTAATAATTGCAATACAGTTAGCACTGCTGCCTCACAGTGCCAGGGACCCAGGTTTGATTCCACCCTCGAGCGACCGTCAGTGTGGAGTTTGCACATTCTCCCCATGTCTACACGGGTTTCCTTTGGGTCCTCCAGTTACCTCACACAGTCCAAAGATGTGCAGGTTTGGGTGGATTGGCCATGCTAAATTGTCCTTGCAATGTCCAAGGATGTGCAGTGGCTTAGCCATGGGAAATGCAGGTTTACAAAGATAGGGTATGGAAGGGTCAGTGTGAATTTGATGGGCTGATTGGTCTGCTTCCACACCATAGGGATTCTACAATATAGGAGATGGGCATGAGGGAGCTCTTCCATGGTATCCTGATTAAATATTAACCCCTCACCCTGCCTCACCATAACAGGTCATCTGGTAGCTGCCTCACTGAGTTAACTTGTTGATGCAAAAAAACAGTTAGCAGCCACGTGTAATTAGTGGTGACATTTCCTGCATTTCAGTAGCGGCAGCACTTTGGTGGCTGAAAATGCTTTGAAATGTCCGGTGGTCAAATGTAAGTAGTTCTTAAATCATTTGAAGTTGCTTCGTGGGAGCTTTGTCAAAGAAAAAGTTGACACCAAATAAAGGTTTGGATACTGAATCAAACGTTGTGTTTACAAAGAGGTACTTAGAGTGTCTGAATCTTGGAAAGAGTTGGAGAGGTTATTGGAAGGCTGGTGCTTATGTCACTGGATCAGCAATATGGTGATTTGAACTGTTACACCATTAATCATGTGTTTAAATCTTACGCAGGACATCTGAGAATTTCAATTCCATTTTGTTCTATTTTTTAAAAAGTGCTGTTGTTTAAGCAAAACTGCTTTGCCCCCACACCATGGAGCTACGTAGGTTTATTTGTTAAATTCATATCCATGACGATGAGGGGTGTGACCAGGGTGGATAGAAAGCAGCTGTTGAAGGGCTCTTCATGAGGGGGGAGCATAGTTTCAGGATGAGGGACAGAAGGGAATTTGTGAAAAAAAACGCTGTCACTCAGTGGGAATCTGGAATGAACTCCCTGGAAAGGTGGTGGAGGCTGGGAACCTTTTTTTTTTAAAATAAATTTTGGAAGAGCACTTCAACTATCATAACATTAAAGGGTATGAGACAAGTGCAGGGAATTGGGATTAGAGCACTTTCAGTGGTTGTTATGTCAGTGCTGACTTGATGGGCCAAAGGGCCTTTTCTACACCTGAATAAATCTATAAATACCTGTTGTCCTTACCTGGTTTGGATAGATACGTGACCCCAGGCCTACACCAACATGATGGGTCCTTGCCTCAATCCAACCTGACTAACTGCAGACTTGTACTCAGTTATGACCTGAAAGTCGGGCCCATTGCTGATTTGTTTTCATCTCGTGCTCATCAGGATCAATGCAAGAATGCCACATTTGAAACCATGATTGACAGGCGGAAATCTGGGAGAACACAGCAAGCCAGGCAGCATCAGCAGGTGGGGATGTTGATGTCCCGAAGAAGGGTTGCGCCCGAAACATCAACTTAGAATCAGAGAGAAGTACAGCATGGAAACAGACCCTTCAGTCCAACCTGTCCATGCTGACCAGATGTCTTAAATTAATCTAGTCCCATTTGCCATCACCTGGCCCATATCCCTCTAAACTCTTCCTATTCATATACCCATCCACATGCCTTTTAAATGCTGTAATTGTACCAGCCGCCACTTTCTCTGGCAGCTCACTCCATACACAAACCACCCTCTGTGTGGGAAAAAAAGTTGTTCCTTTTAAATCTTTCCCCTCTCTAGTTCTGAACTTCCCCACCCCAGGGAAAATACCTTGTCTATTTACCCTATCCATGCTCCTCATAATTTTGTAAACCTCCTATAAGTCACCCCTCAGCCTCCAACGCTCCAGGGAAAACAGCCCCAGACTGTTCAACCTCTCCTTGTAGCTCAAACCCTCCAACCCAGGCAACATCCTTGTAAATCTTTTCTGAACCCTTACAAGTTTCACAATATCCTTCTGATAGGAAAGAGTCCAGAATTGCATACACTAATCCAAAACTGACCTAACCAATTCTCCATGTCCTGATGCTGCCTGGCTTGCTGTGTTCTTCCAGTCTCCTGCCTGTCTACGTTTTAGATTCCAGCATCTGCTGCATTTTTTTTTGTCTCTTACCATATTTGAAAACGTCACAACGATTTGTACTACAGTGGGGTTTGGGTGTCATTGGCTAGCAAGTCGCGCTGATTGGTTGAAGTATGGCCATAGTGAATGCAAGAGGGAACAATTGGCTTTCCACATTCCTGAATAACTATAAGAGGGTGCAAAAGCTTTGGGGGTATTAGTTGTTTGCTGAGAATCCATCTCCTAGTGACCTTGTGCCTCCACTCCTAGTGACCTTGTTAAGTCAGCTGGAAGCAAGGAGAGGCTGAACGGGCTGGGGCTGTTTTCCCTGGAGAGTCGGAGGCTGAGTGTTGATCTTGTAGAGGTTTATAAAATGAGGAGGGGGCGTGGATAGGGTAAGTAGACAAGATCTTTTCCCAGCGGTGTGGGAGTCCAGAACTAGAGGGCATAGGTTTTGGGTGAGAGGGGAAAGATATAAAAAGGACCTGAGGGGCAGCCTTTTCTCAGACGGTGGTGCATATATGAGAGGTGCAGCCAAAAGAGAAAGTGCGGCTGGTACAATGACAACATTTAAAAGGCATCAGGATGGGTATATGAATAGAAGGGTTTGGAGGGATATATGGCAAACGGGACTAGATTAGGTTCAGATATCTGGTCGGCCCGGACGAGTTGGGTCGAAGGGTCTGTTTCCCTGCTTGAACAGATCTGTGACCCCCATGAGTCATTTTGTGAGCTTGATCGCCCGAAATTGATGTATGGTGTCACTAGGAGATAGTGAGAGCTGGAGAGTCAGAGTGGATAAAGTGTGGAGCTGGAAAAACACAGCAGGGTCGGCAGCATCAGAGGAGGAGGTGGGAGCCTCATCAGGACGGTGTGGTTTGGTGGAACGGCTAACGCACATTGGATTATACAGCAGACGCTGAATATTTACAGAAACACAGCGAACAGATGATGTTCTTGGGTGGGGGGTGAGGTTTTGCAAGCACAGGCTGACTGCATGTAGTCTGTACGCTGCCTGATGTGAACTACTCAAGAAAATTGGTTCAATTAATCAGTTGCTAGGACACAAAAAGACTTATTCCAAATTAATTTCCTCGATTTGAAATTTTGCCAGCTGGGTTTGGGATTTGGACCCCTGTCCCCAAAGCATTTGTCAGAGTCTCTGGGGTACGGAGCTGCCTTGACGTAGTTCACAAAAGTGCTGGTGAAAGATGAGAATATCTCTTTATTTTAAGAAGTGACTTACTGTGATATGGAAAACGCTGCCTGATGGGGCAGTTTGAGCAGATTCAGTTGGAAGTTTGCAAGGGGAATAGAGTTGGAGGAAGTGAACCTGCAGAGTGAGGGGTTGTGGGACGAATTTAAGAGGGCAGCCGTGGGCATGATAAGCCTATTACTTGGACTGAGTGCTCTGTTAGACAAAGAAAATTTAAAAATAGTCAAACTATCATTCTTGTTTTTTTTTGAATGAGCTTGGAAGTTAGAATGATTTTCTGTTTGAGATATGGGAGCTTTTTTTCCCCAAGTTAAAACACTGCACTCTGACTTAGAGTTTAGAATCTCTACAGTGTAGATTTCGAGGCCACTTGATCTGTTGAGTCTGCACCAACCCTCTGACGAGCATCCCACCCTAACCCTGCATTTCCCATGGCTAAACCACCCTAACCTGCACATCCCTGGACACTATGGCTCAATTTACTTGAACCTGCAATCTTTGGATTGTGGGAGGAAACCGGAGCACCCGAAGGAATCCCACGCAGACACGGGGAGAACTTGCAAACTCCATGCAGACAGTCGTCCAAGGGTGGGATCGAACCCAGGTCCCTGGCACTGGGAGGCAGCAGTGCTAACCACTGAGCCATCCTTGACAATCTGTCTTTTCCACGGTACAGTTTGGGCGGTCTCCTGCTCTGATCTAGAAGCTTCGGCTATGGGATCCCTTCCAGGATTTGATGGGTTGGGGGGGGGATGTGTCTGTGACGTGAATTAAACGGGTAGGAGCTAATTATTGCAGATTCTGGAATCTGTACTGAAAACAACTGCTGGAGATCACAGCAGGCCAGGCAGCATCCATGGAGAGAGAGTGAGCACACTAACATTTCAAAATAAGGAGTGGGGCAGCACCTATGCATTAAGGTGGAGGGTGCTGGAAAGACATTGATAGTTCTCTCCACTAGCCCTCCAACCCACTTCTCTTCCTCCCAAACTATAGCATGAATTAAAGGGGTTTGACCTCCCCTGCCTTTCCAGTGAGAGGCTGTTGCTGGGCAGACAAGTGATGGCAAGGTGATCGGAAACTGTACCATCTTGATAACGCGTGTTGTCCGAAGCAACTGGGAACCACCGAGTGAGCTGTAACGTGCTGCCTCCATCTGCCCTCACACTGGGCGGGAGACCAAAGTAAACAGGCTCAAATCTGTCTGCTGTCTTCCCTCCAACCCTGTCCCTGTCCCCAGTCGGGAAACAGCATCACACACCAGTTCCCTCATCTTCCAGCAATCGCAATGCCCGCCACATGGTCCCCTAGTACAGCTGCCTCACGAATTCCCGTGATCACAAAAGGGGAAGTCTGGTGGTCCACCTTGATTGGGGATCTGGGGGTGCTTGGGAGAGGTGGTTTTGTGTAGGGTCTGTTCCAGACCCTCCCCCAGCACCATTACTATTCTAAGCCTTACACCTCAGTGAGTTCTATCAAGTGTCCATCTAATTTCCTGTTTGTTTCTTCACCCACGGGACGTCGGCTGCGACAGCATTGATGTCTCAACCTTAATTGCCCTGGAGGAGGTGGTGAACTGCCTTTATTGAACCACTGGAGTCCCTCGTGGTGTAGGGACACCCACACAGCACTGTGTTAGGGAAGAGTGTTCCAGGATTCTGACCCAGTGGAGAATGGCAATATATTGCCAATTAAGGATGGTGAAAAATGAGTTTTTAACTCACCACCTGACTCCGCCCCCCCCCCAAAAGCCTGTCCAGCTTTGACCAGGCACAAGTCCGGAGTGTGAGGGAATGCTCCCCACCTACCTGGGTGAGGACAGCTCCAACAACACTCAAAAAGCTCGACATCAGGAAAAAGCACTCCCGCTTGATTGGCACCACATCCGCAAATGTCCACTCCCTTCACCACTGATGCTCAGTTGCAGCAGTATGTACCATCTACAAGGCAACACCTTCCAAACCCCTGGCCACTTCCATTTGGAAGGAGAAGGGCAGCAGATACAGGGGAACATCACCTCCCACAAGTTCCCTTCCGACTCCTTCACCATCCCGACTTGGAAATATATTGTCTGCTTCCTGAGTGTCACTGGGGTCAGAATCCTGGAACTCCATCCCCAGCGGCACGGTGCGGGTCTCCCTTCAGCACGTAGACTGCAGCGGTTCAAGAAGGCAGCTAACCACCATCTTCAGGGGGCATTTAGGAATTAGTAACGTTGCTGGTCCATTTGATCGTTTCGAGTCAAATGTGCGGCACAGAAACAGACCCTTCAGTCCAACTCATCCATGCTACCTGAAATTAATCTAGTCCCATTTGCCAGCACTTGATATTAATAACTTGTCAAGTCTTGATAAGTGTATTGAATTTCAAGTAGTTTGTAGTGATGTATACCTGAGCTGCCGCTTCTGATGTAACTGAGAGTGAAATCTGAAGATGCTTTATCTTTTACAACATTGTTTACACTCAAACACACAAGCAGATACAAAACAAGTCAAACTAGTTCAGGAGAGGCAACACTGCCCTGAACTGGTCTTTGTATAATGAGTGTTTTCCCTGTCTTTTCTTTTTTAAAAAAAAAATTAGTGGATGGGGCATTGTTGGCAAGCGCAGCTTTTGTTGCTCGTTTGTAATTGCCCCTTTGAACTGAACTGAGTGGGCAGGTCAAAGTGAACGCCATTGGCTGAGAGTCTGGAGTCACGTATAGGCCAGGCCAGATGAGGAACATTTTCCTTCTCCAAAAGGCATTTGAGAACCAGATGAGGTTTTAACAACAATGGTTGCCCATTAGGCTATTAAATTCCACCAGCTTGCCTTCATTGCTCACATCTCTTGAGTACAGGAGTTGGGATGTCATGTTGAGGTTATACAGGATGCTGGTGAGGCCTCTTCTGCAGCACTGTGTCCAATTCTGGTCGCACTGTTATAGGAAGGATATTATTAAACTGGAGGAGGTTCAGAAGAGATTTACCAGGGATGGAGGGTTTGACTTACATGAGTCTGGGATGTTTTTCACTGTAGAAAAGGTCAAGTCACCATTGGCCCAGGGGGTGGTGGGGGTTGCTCTTCACCAGAAACAGAAACAATGACTGGTGGTACACCTAACCTGAGGATCCTGACACCCATAAAGATGGGAGGTTCTGGTCTGCAGGAAGGGGTGCAGAGGAGGTTCACCAGGATGTTGCCTGGGTTGGAGACATTAAGCTACAAGGAGAGACTAGATAGACTTGGGATGTTTTGTTTTTAGGATAGTAAAAAACAGAGCGGGGGGGAGCATTGGGGTGGCACGGTGGCTCATTGGTTAGTGTTGCGGCTTCACGGCAGCAGGGCACTGGTTCAATCCCAGCCTCTGGCGACTGTCTAAGTGGAGTTTGCAAATTCTTCCTGTGTCTGTGTGGGTTTCCTCTGGGTGCTCCGGTTTCCTCCCACAGTCCAAAGATGGGCAAGTTAAGGTGAATTGGCCATGCTAAATTGTCCCAGGGATACATAGGTTAATGTACATTAGTCAGGGGTAAATGTAGGGTACGGGAATGAGTCTGGGTGGACTTGTTGGGCCGAAGGGTCAGTTTCCACACTGTAGGGATTCTATGATTTGAGGTGTGTAAGGTTATGAGGGGGGATGGGAACAGGGTAGATGGAGAGCAGCTGTTCCACTTGGTCAAGCGATCAGTGATGAGGGGTATAATTTTAAGGATAAAGAGCAGGGGTTTTGGGAAGAAATGGGGAACAAATGTTTTCACTGTGGGTGTTGGGAATCTGGAATGCACTGCCTGGGAAGGTGGTGGAGGCTAGAAACATTTCAAAAAATATATTTGGATGGGCACTTCAAATATAACATTCAAGGGTATGGGACAAGTGCATGAAATTGGGATGAGTGGTCCTGACAGTGTAGTCTTGATGGGCCGAAGGGCCTTTTCTGTGTTCTGTGTATCTAGCGACTGGCTGTGTGGGCAAGGATCTCCTCAGGCCATGCTGTTAAATCTTCTATTGCCAGTGATGTTAAATTGGTGCCCTCTAATCGCATGGGTCAACTGTATCCCTCCTGTCCTCATCCACCCCACTGCCCTGATCATACCAACTCTGTCCCTCTTTCGAATTTCATCTCTGTCCCGTCTTCCATCTCCATGATGAATAGCCCCATTCTGATCAGATCACTGAAGTTATCCTGTCCCCAGACGACTGTCTTTAACTGCAGTCTCCTCACTCCTGCACCTATTGACATGTAGGAGCAGAATTTCATAGAATCCCTACAGTGTGGGAGCAGGCCCTTTGGCCCAACAATCCCACACCGACCCTCCGAAGAGTAGCCCACCCAGGCCCACTCCTTTACACTATCACTCTACATTTACCCCTGACTGATGCATCTGTCCTATACATCCCTGAACACTATGGGGCAATTTAGCATGACCAATCCACCCTAACCTACATAACTTTGGATTGTGGAAGGAAACTGGAGCACCCGGAGGAAACCCACACAGACACAGGAAGACTGTGCAAATTCCACACAGATAGTTGCCCGAGGCTGGAATTGAACCCTGGTTCCTGGTGCTATGAGCCACCGTGCTGCTAGAACTCCGTCATTAGCTCATGGCTGATAAGTTTCTCAACCCCCATTTTCCCTAGAACCCTCGATTTCCCCCTTGCTGATCAAGAGCCTATCTATCTCTGTCTCAGAGACACTCAACGATTTGCCCTCCACAGCCCTCTGCGGCAATGAGTTCCACAGAGTCACCACCCTCTGGCGGAAGAAGTGCCTCCTCATCTCAGTTCTCACCCTGCTAAAGTATGGGATTCGGTACACCCCATCAAGCAGCAGCAGTGGGAGCTTTAGTGGGAGAAGCTGAGAGGACAGGCACAACAGGATGACGTTGCTTGAGGAGAACTCTGCTGGTCAGCAGCAGCTAGAGAAGGAGGAGGGGCAAGGAGGCTGCTTTTTCACTTGCTCAGCAAGTTAGCTGATCTTCAGAGTGGTGAAAGTAGATTTGTAGCTTTCAAAAGGGAAGTGGATATAACTCTCTTGACCTTGTATTTGGCTTGACATTTAGGTTGTTGTGAGCACCTGACTTCCTTCCTATGTTTGACCCAACTGTCATGGGTGAGCAAATTAAAAGGAACAAAAAAAGTCAGCAGCTAGTTCTTTATAGTTAACACAGTGGAGTTTTCAGATCTGGAAGGTCAGAATAATTTGCTCACCCATGACAGTTGGGTCAAACATAGGAAGGAAGTCAGGTGTTCACAACAACCTAAATGTCAAGCCAAATACAAGGTCAAGAGAGTTATAGCTTGACACTCTCCACTCGTTCCACCTCTGTGCTGTTAATGTGTAGGGGGGCATGAGTAACATCCCGCCAAAGTCAATAACAAGCTCCTTGGTTTTGCCGGCATTGAGAGCTAGGTTGTTGTCAGTGCACCATTTTTCCAGGTCTTCCACCTCCCGTCTGAAGTCTGTTTCGTCCCAGTCTTCACTGATTGTGGCCTGTGGGTCAGGAAGCTGAGGATCCAGTTGCAGAGAATGGGGCTTAGTCCGAGATCACTAAGTTTAGTCATCAGTCTCAAGGGGATAATAGTGTTGACAGCTGAACTGTTGTCAATGAGTAGGATTCTTACATAGCTGTTCTTGGTGTCAAGATGTTCCAGGGAGGAGTGAAGGGCAAGTGATAAGACATCTGATGTGAGTCTGTTTGTCCGAAAGGCAGACTGGAGTGGGTCAAGAGTAGTAGGGAGGCTGGAGTTGATTAATGCCATGACCAGCCTTTCCAAGCACTTCATGACCATCAAAGTTAGGGCCACTGGGCGGTAGTCATTGAGACATGCTGCATGAGCCGCCTTGGGCACAGGGATGATGTTGGCCTTCCTGAAACAGGCAGGGACAGTGGCCTGCTGCAGGGAGAGGTTGAAGATGTCCGAGAAGACCTCTGCCAGTTGACCTGCACATGCTCTGAGTGCACGGCCTGGTACTCTGTCTGGTCCCATCACTTTCCTTGGATTCAAACAAAGGAAAACTGATCTGACCTCTGATGCAGTGACCGATGGGATAGGTTCGTCAGGAGTTCTCGGAATAGGTGTTACCTCTCCGCCAAAATTCTGCTCGAAGCGAGCATAGAAGTTGTTGGGACGATCTGGGTGGGATGTGTCATTGTCTGCTACCTTGTCAAGGTGTTATAGAATCATTAACATTGCCATGTGACTGTGATCTTCTGTTGCCTTGTATGGGTGGTTCTGGGATAGCACGCTTTTCTGGGCAGAGCGATTTGACTTTAACATGGCTGAAGAATTAGGGAACTGTACTTTGGGGAGCGCTCCCCAATGTTGGCAAGAACATGATTCTGGTAGGCATCTGTTCACCCACTCCGTTCTGGGCACTGGAATCTCCATGCCGTACTGCACCAATGCCAGCTCTCGACACAGGAGCTTTCTGTGCGAGGTACTGTACAGAGAGCAGCTTTCTTACATTTATTAACAAAAGTAAATTTAATAAAAATGCACAAACTCCACACAGACAGTCACCTGTGGCTGGAATTGAACCCAGGTCCCTGGTGCTGTGAGGCAGCAGTGCTAAAAAATAGTTTACCTTTATTGACCCTGTCTGTACCTGTTCCTATCTTGAAGACTTTGAGTTAGGACGCTCCTTCCCGACTCTGGCCTCTGTTGTGTAATCTCTCCATGATTCAACCTCACGGGAATACTTTTGTGTTAGGCCATAAAACACCAGCATGGAGCAGAGGGCCAAACAGCCAGTTCCCCTGGTGGTATGAGGTTCTTTGCACTTTCCCAGATGAAAGGAAGGGCTCATTTGCATTGCAAACCCATCTGATGCACACCCCAGTGTGGAGTACCCAATGTGGCTGTTTATAGGGGAGTGGCTGTGCTGGGTTCCACTCTGGGCTGGATGCTCTCACTAAACCTCCACCCAAGGTGGCATAGTGGCTGTGTTTAGCACTGCTGCCTCAAAGCGCCAGGAAACCGGGTTCGATTCTGTCTTCCGATGACTCTGTCTCTGTGTCAAATTTGTGTGTCCCCCCCCGCCCCACCCCAAAGCTATCTGCAGTTTCACCACTTCCCCTATTTTGGCCGTTTCCAGAGCCCCAGCAAATCTCTGCATGTATCCGACCAAATACTAGCATGTGCCTAATCACCGCTTCCCCAAACCTTCTCCCCCCACCTCCCCCCCCCACCCCCAATGAAGTGTCTTTTGATGCTGTAATATTCTTGATTAGTAACATGTTGTGAAAGCACATTCTGAAACCTCCCGCGTTGGTCATTGTAGAAAGTGGAACTGCACTGGAATATGTCGCAATCTGAGATGTCACAATAAATTTACAATGCATGTGGAATTGGGAAGAGACGATGCCAAAGTAGCTGGTGTCACTGCTGTCGTTTTCAGGGCTGTTCATCTTGAATCCCAACCTGTTAATTGTGCAGCTCTCCATTCCTTCCCCACACCCCCCCCACCTTCTCTTTCACCTCCTACCCCTCACACTCTCACCCCCTCCCTTGTCTCTTTCCTCTCCCCTCTCCCTCTTCCCACCCCTTACACTCGCCCCTCTCCCTTCCTTCATCCCCCCTAATCCCACTCCCTCCTCCCAGCCTCCTCTCCCCTCCCTTCTCTTTCTCACCTCCCACCCCCTACACTCTCACCCCTCTCCCTTCTTTTTCTCCTCCTATCCCCCCACTCTCTCGCTCTCCTTCTCTCTGTTGCTCTCTCCTCCTGCTCCCCCACCCCACACGCACACCTTTCTCCTCTGCCTCTTGACTGACACTCGTTCAGAAGATTGTCTGTTCATATTATGTCTGGCTCACGGTGTTTGACAGCAACTCAGCTCCTTTTGTTTTGGGGAGGCAGAGTGTCTCAGTGGTTAGCACTGCTGCCTCGCAGTGTCAGGGACTGGGGTTCAATTCCAGCCTCGGGCAGCTGTGTGGAGGTAGCAAGTTCTCCCCATGTCTGTGTGGATTTCCTGTGGGTGCTCCGGTTTCCTCCCACAGTCCAAAGATATGCAGGTTAGGGTGGATTGGCCATGCTGAATTGTCCCAGCGTGCCCAGGGATGAGCGGGTTAGGGTGGGTTAGCTATGGGAAATGCAGGGTTATAAGGATTGGTTGGGTCTGTGTGGGATGCTCTTCGGAGGGTCGGTGTGGACAGAATAGACCAAATGGCCTGTTACACACTGTAGAGATTCTGTGATTCATTCTTGCCCTCTTCCTTCTCTTTCTCAGCTGTCGGCACCCCCCTCCCCTACCTCTCTTTCCCCTTCCCTCTTCCTACGTAAACCACCCCAGGCTGATTAAGTACAGAATAGGTTTCTGTCCAAATTAACCAGGACAACTTCTATTGCAAGTAAGTAAACTCCAACCATGGATGAAGAATTGTTAGCCTTTACCTTGACGAGTTAATACTTGGACCCGCTTATAGTTACGTGAAGCCTCCTGTTTCAAAAGTAGGGACCCTCATTTTGTTATAAGGTCCCTTTGAGGGTATGATCACTGCACTGCGAGCTCCCTTCAATTATTTCTGATCAAAAGAGAGCCAGAGGCTTCTGGCTAATTATTGCCAGTCTGCCTAGAGGAGCAGGAGGGTGTGTGTGGGAGCTGTGCGCATGAGAGGCATAGGGTCTGACTGTACCATCACAAAGCCTGCAAGGCCCACAGTGACATCCTGCTGTGCTGCACCATTGTGTGGTTCAAGTCTCATGTTAGACCAAATAGGTTCTGAGATTCCAACCCTTTGAGTAGCCAGATATGGGCAACTGCTGGCAAATGGCACTCGATTAATTTAGGATAGAGAGTCATGGAGCTGTACCGTGTGGAAACAGATCCTTCGATCCAACTCCTCCATGCCAACCAGGTATCCCAACCTAGTCGAGTCCCACTTACCAGCACTTGGCCCACATTCCTCGAAACCCTTCCCATTCATATACCCCGAATGAGTTGGACTCAAAGGTCTGTTTCCATGTTGTACAAGTCTACAAGCTCCTCGAAGACCTGCCTTCACCTATGTTTTGATTAGATTGTTTAGATTACTTACAGTGTGAAAACAGGCCCTGCGGCTCAACAAGTCCACACCGACCCACCGAAGCGCACCCACCCAGACCCATTCCCCTACACCTAACACTACAGGCCCTAACCTGCACATTTTTGGACTGTGGGAGGAAACCTGAGCACCTGGAGGAAACGCACACAGACACGGGGAGAATGTGCAAACTCCGCACAGGTCAATCCCTGAGGTGGGAACTGAACCCGGGTCTCTGGCACTGTGAGGCAGCAGTGCTAACCACTGTGCCACCATGCCGCCCGTGTGTCCAGTCCCCACTCGGAAAGTCAATTGCTGACTCTACTACCACCACCCTTTAAGTAACTGTGCCAATGTGTTGTCCCGTGGGCACCAAACCCATAACAGCTATGTTATGTGCAGGCTAAGTTAGACCATGCTGTAATGGTTGTGTTCTCAGTGCTGAGAGGAGAGAGGGGAAGAGAGATGTTGATTTTTATTTGTGGGTGGGGGAGGTTATTAAAAGAATAATAGAATAACAAAGCTTACTTGTTGCATTGACTCTTAGTAACCTGTGACGTCTCTGGCTGCGGCTCGACACCAATGTGTGTGTGTTTTTAAAAAAAAAATTCTGTTCTCCATAAGCCAGAACATTGAAGCAGGAGCCAAGTGTGTTCTATGAAGCCTTAGTTGACGCTGGACTGAGGCAGGGATCCCTGCACAGCACAGGAGCTGTCCAGATGGTCAACACATGCTGGTGTTTAGCATTGAACCCATCGCGGTTTTTCTGTTCCACTTGTCCAAAAGATGAAGACGGCACTTGGCTTTTATCGGTCAGAGCACTGAGTGTCAGAGTTGGGATGTCTTGTTGCAGCTGTGCAAGGTGTGGCTGAGGTCACATTTGGAATACTGCGTGCCTTTCTGGGTGCCCTACAATAGAAAGGATATTATTAAACTAGAAAGGGTGCAGGAAATTTGGTACCTGGACTGGAAGATCCATGTTAAATGGAGAGGTTGGATACGCTGGGACTCTTTCTCCTGGAGCTTAGGAGACTGAGGGGTGACCTTTATAGAGGTCAATAAAATCACGAGTGACGTAGAAAAGGTTAGATAGCCAGCAGCTTCCCTCCCCCAGTTAGGGGAGTCTAAAACTACAGGGCATGGGTTTGAGGGGAGAGATACAAAAAGGTCCAGAGGGGCAATTGTTTTCGTGCAGAGGCTGGTCAGCGTCTGCCAGAGGTAATGGATTCATGGTCACCATTAGACCATAGTTCCAGGTATGTTTTGTCGAATTCAAATTCCACCATCTGCCATGGCAGGATTCAGACCCGGGTCCCTAGAACCTTAATCAAGTTTCTAGATTAACAGTTGAGGGATGATACCACTAGGCCATTGCCTCGTCTTGCCTGCAATTTGAACTAATTGATCTGTGACTTGATGGGGTCATGTGTTCATTACTACTACTTTTTGAAAATTCTCCCTTTTGTCTTCATCTCCCCTCCCTCTCATCCTCTTCGTTCCTCTGGGCTCAGCTTGTCGCCCTCCTGATCTCCAATGCCCTGGTGGGGTTTGAACTCTGCTGTCTAGCTTGAGAGGAGGAGCAATTCCATCGCCTGGAGACGAGGGAGTCTGTGGACTACTCTGCCACAGAAAACAGTCGAGGGCAAAAACGTTGAATGTTTTCCAGCGTCGAGTATAGCTCTCTGGGCTAAGGGTGATCAAAGGGTACGGGGAGAAAGTAGAGGCGGTGCACGGAGTTGGATGAACAGCTGTGATCATATTGGAATGGCAGGGCTAGGCTCAAAGGACTGAACGGCCTACTCTCGTTCCTATTTTGTACCAGCTGTCTTGCCTTCTGCATTGCAAGACTTGCCACCTAGGCTATTGTCTTCAGGTGTGTTAGACTACGATGCGCTGTGGGCTGAATTGACCGTTGTTTCTCAGCGACCGTGATGGAACTTGTGGACTATTTCAACTGCAGAGGTTTCACAACCCGCGTCAGAGTGAGTGTTCACCCCATTTTGACAGGGATCATTGGTTAGCAAGCAGGAATCTGTCCCCGTACTTTATACAGTGGACTTTCAACACCTTCACTGACAGTCTGTGAGTTTTGAAAATAAATAGATGCATTTGGGGAAGTGGGAAACACCGAATGTGGTGTGTATTTTCCATGAGGAGGCTGTTTTATCTGACGTTCATCTTAACATAAGAAACTGCAGGTGGATATTGGGCATTGAAGAATCCAGAGTTTTATTGCAACTAAGTATGATGTACAGACATTACGTTCGTCAGGCATGAAAGTGTCTGGGCTAACATTAAGCTGTTGGATTGCAGCAGAACAGCATCTGACTGGCAGTGTCATGCTTCAAGTGATCTGAGGTATGATGGAGTCTGACATCTTTACACCCTCCTCTTATGTCAGACCCTTCGGTCCAACCCGTCCAAGCCGACCAGATATCCCAACCTAATCTAGTCCCATCTGCCAGTACCCAGCCCATATCCCTCCAAACCCTTCCTATTCATATACCCATCCAAATGCCTCTTAAATGTTGTAATTGTACCAGCCTCCTCCACTTCCTATGGCAGCTCATTCTATACACGTACCACCCTCTGTGTGAAAAGGTTGCCCTGTAGGTCTCTTTTATATCTTGCCCCTCTCACCCTAAACGTATGTCCTCTAGTTCTGGACTCCCTGACCCCAGAGAACTTTGCCTATTTACACTATGCCCCTCATAATCTTGTAAACCTCTGTAAGGTCACCCCTGGTGCTCCAGAGAAAACAGCTCCAGCCTGTTCAGCCTCTCCTTGTAGCTCAAATCCTCCAACCCTGGCAGCATCCTTGTGAATCTTTTCTGAACCCTTTCGAGTTTCACAACATCCTTCCGATAAGAAGTGTTGTACTAATTAATGCAGATTGATGTGGAGCTGTCGGTGTTGCACTGGAGTGGGCAAAATTGCATGACACCAGTGTTATAATCCAACGGACTTATTTGAAATCACAAGCTTTTGGAGCGCTGCTCCTTCAGGTGGAGACTTCACCTGATGACAGAGCAGCGCTCTGAACGCTTGTAGTTTCAAATAAACCTAACACTGTTTGACAGTGAATAACACCAGATTCTAGGCTCCATTTCCTGCTTATCCCTTCTTGAATTCACTGCAGTCCTCGTGGTGCTGGTGGTAAGAAGCCCACTCCACCTTTTTCAGGAAGCTCCTTATAAAACCAAGCTCACTTGTCAGATGCGGAGAGCACTTAGAGAACTCAGTTGCACCCCACTGGCAACTGTTTCTGCTGAGTTTCTCCACTGTTCTGTTTTCAGATTTCTAGCATCTGCAGTCCCTTGGTTACGAATGTCCCATTCTCGAGTCTGTGTGTAAGCTGACACGTCGGAACACAGTACGGTGTAAAATAGTCTTTCGTCGGTAAGCATTCACGTGTTTTAAATTTAACATGGACATGCCCTTGGGTGGGATGTATGTGAGCTGGGCATTCATAAGCTGGGGACTGCCTGCATTTTACCTCTTTTGACTGATCACTGGCTCTGTGGGGGCCTTGGACGGTGCTATGCAAATGCACGTTATAGCTGCCAACTGCAGAGGGCCACTGCGGGGAGCGCAGGGGTGAGGTAACGCACCAGGCGCGGCATTGGCCAGGAGGATGTCGCTTGTATCTGCGACTGAGATCTTGCGCGTTTTCCTGTCGCCCGGGCAGACCCGTTCACCTCCCGCTTGCTGCTCTGAGCAGAGAACAGGGTGTGTTTTGGAGAGGGGTACAGTGAGAGGGTGAGCCACCCTGTTAGCTGGATGGTTTAACACCCGACGCTGGCAGTGTAGCAGAGGACAGAGAGGAACATGGCAGAAACACTGGGCAGCAACCCTGCACAAACCAAAGGGGCCACACAAACGCGACACAGGAAGTAAGTTGTTTTTACTTTTTGTTTTTTCTCTCTCTCTCTCTCTCTCTCTCTCTCTCTCTCTCTCTCTCTCTGGTCTTCAGTTTATACCAGCCAGCAAGCAGTCAAACTTTTCATGCCCTATAATACCAGAGGCCGAGCTAACACACTTAATTCATCTTAGGCGGATCCTTTGCAAGCTTACAGCACAGGAGGGGGGCATTCGGCCCAATGTACTGCTGCTAGCCTTCTGTAGGAGCGACCCAATTTGCCCCACTCCCATTCCCAGTCTGTCTCTGTCTCTCTCTTTCTTTCTTTTCCTGCAGCTCTACAAATTTCCTCTCCTGCAGATAATTCTCTAGTTCCCCTTTTTGCTTTTCTTCTTCCTCCCTCCACCTCCCACCCCTCTAGAAACCACAAGCGTATCTGTCTCTACTCCTTGGGCAGCTTGTTCTGGATCCCATTTCAGAGTGTGTTTTTATTCTTCCCTTTTTTTTTAAAGATTACCAACAATTTTTCCTCATCTTTGTTTTTTTTTATTTTGGAGCATTTCCCTTGCAAATAATATCCCCCATCTCTTTTTTCCTTCCACCAACTGGGACAGTTCTCTCCTGCTTTACTCAGGTGCTGGGTAGTTATGCTGAAAGTCTCCATTGTATCTTTTCTTGAACCCAGCTTCTCCATGTCCTTATTACCAGGGAATGTTTTTCTGCACGCTCCCTTAAGCCGCCTCACCCCTGAAGTAACGGAGGTAGTGTTGCTGTTTCTTCGAATCCCTTCAGTGTGGAAACAGGCCCTTCGGCCCAACAAGTCCACACTGACTCATTCCCCTACCCTATCACACTGCATTTACCCATGACTAATGCACCTAACCTTCCCATCCCTGTACACTATGGCCAATTCACCGAATCTGCACATCTTTGGACTGTGGGAGGAAACCGAAGCACCCGGAGGAAACCCACACAGACATGGGGAGAATGTGCAAACTCCACACAGACAGTTGCCCGAGGCAGGAATCGAACCCGGGTCCCTGGCGCTGTGAGGCAGCAGTGCTAACCACTGAGCCACTGTGCCATGGACAATGTTTCCATTGTCTGGCCTGACTTTTTTTTGTGAAGTTCAGGTGAGTTGGAGATAAGCATATGAGGGTCTGAAAGAGATGCTTGCTCTTTCTCCGTGCGACCCTTTGTCACAACGGATGCTGTCTTGATCTCCACGTCCCTCCAATTTCAGCCTCCCAGGGCACCCCTGGCTTCCATCCTTGACATCCTGTCTTCTGGAATGCCCCAAGTTCTGGAATTACCTCTGGGAGGACTTCCTTCAGCCGGAAGCTGGTAAATCTGTGAAACTCATTGCCACAGAGGGCTGCGAAGGCCAAGATGATGAGCATCTTTGAGACGGGGAGAGGTTTTTTTTGATTATTGAGGGGATTAAAGTGGAGAATGGGGTTAGAGAAACACATCAGCTGTGATCAAATGGCAGAGTAGATGTGATGGGCCGAATGGTCTGATATGTTATAGTCTCCTTGGAAAAAGCTTGCCTGAATTAGAATCCCTACAGTGTGGAAACAGGTCCTTCGAGCCCGACCAGTCCACACTGACCCTCTGAAGGGTAACCCACATAGACCCATTTCCCTACCCTGTATTCACTCCTGACTATTGCACATCCCTGAACACTCTGGGCAATTTAGCATGGCCTGTTCACCCTAACGTAGACATCCCTGAGCACTCTGGGTAATTTAGCATGGCCCGTTCACCCTAACCTACACATCCCTGAGCACTCTGGGTAATTTAGCATGGACTGTGGGAGGAAGCCCACACAGACACTGGGAGAACAGGCAAACTCCACACAGGCGCCCAAGGGTGGAATCGAACCCCAGTCCCTGGCACTGAGAGGCAGCAGCACTAACCCACTGAACCACCATCCCGCCCATGAGCCCTAACACCATAGTGGCTCGTGTTTGATAAAACTCTATGAAGTGACTTGGAATTGTTTCTGCGACATTAAATGTACCTCATGTATAAACCAGGAGCATGATAAGGCCATTTGGCCCGTTGAGCCTGCTCCTGCCATTCAGAATCATTGTGGCTGATCACTTTGCGACTTCAAACTCTCACACCCGCCTACTCCAATAACGTTTGCTGCCTCGTTTAACAGGATTCCATCTACCTGTGTTTTTTTTTAAAACTACAGTAATTCAAAGAGTCAGCTTCCATTGCCATTTCAGAGTTCCAGATTTTACAAAATTCATTTCGTGGGATGTGGGCATCGCTAGCTGGGCCCAGCATTTATTGCCGGTGGGAGTGAACTGCCGACTTGAACTGCTGCAGTTCACCTACTGTAGGTTGACACAACACTGTACCCTTAGAGAGGGAATTCCAGGATTCTGATCAAGCGACACTGAAGGAACAGCAAATGTATTTCCAAGTCAGGGTGGCGAGGGGCTCGGAGGGGAGCTTGCAGGGGCTGGTGTTCCCATGTATCTGCTGCTGTGGTCCTTCTAGATGGAAGTGGTTGTGCTTTTGGAAGGTGCTGCCTGAGGATCTTTGGTGAATTTCTGCTGCGCGTCTTGTGGACAGTCTGTGCTGTTGCTGCTGCTGAGCGTCAGTGGGAGAGGGAGTGGATGTGGTGCCAATCAAGCGGGGGCTGCTTTGTGGATGGTATCGATCTTCTTGAATGTTATTGGAGCTACCCCCATCTGGAGCAAGTGGGGGGTATTCCCTCTCACTCCTGAATTGTGCCTTGTGGATGGCACTTTCTCTCCCAGTGATAGAGAGAGAAACTGGCCTCTCTTTTTTTTTAAATTGGTAACCTTGACCTTAAAACAATGACCCCTGGCTCACCCTTCTCTTGTGAAGGGTAGCACTGACACCCCCCTGTATGTACCCCCTTCAGGCCACTCGTTGGTTTTGCATGCACATGTCCAAATTGCCCTTTACACAAGGCGAGACGGTGGTTGTTTTTCCAAACGGAAGAAACTGTACTCGGAAGTTTGTTAACGTGCTTAGATCTGTGTACATGTATTAGTGTGGTCCAGTGGTAGTGTCCCTATCCCTGGGCCAGAAGGTCCGAGATCAAGTCCCACCCTCTCGGGAGGTACACCGAATTTGATCTATGACTGTCACATGTACACAATCACCTGATGAAGGAGCGTCGCTCCGAAAGCTAGTGTGCTTCCAATTAAACCTGTTGGACTATAACCTGGTGTTGTGTGATTTTAAACATGTACGAGATGCAGTGAAATGTATTGTTTTGCGTGCTAACCAGACAGATTATGCCTTGTATAAATACTTCAGGGTAATGGAACAGAAGGCAGGATATAGTGTTACAGTTGCAAGAGAAGGTGAAAGTTCAACTCTAATATAAGAGGCTTGTTTATGAGTCTGGTCACAGCAGGGAAGAAGCTGCCCTTGAATCTGTTGGTACGTCTTTTTAAACTTCTGTACCTTCTGCCCGATGGAACAGAGTGAAGAACGTACAACCCGGGGTGGGAGGGGTCTTTGATTATATTGGCTGCCTTCTTGAGGCAGCGGGAAATCGAGACAGAATGTATGGAGTTCTTGAATCTTGGCTGTTGGCTTGTCCCCCTCCTCCCACTTCCATGCAATAGATGCTCCCTTTGTTTTCATCCAAAGCTATTCCCAGGTGTCAGTCCCTGCTGTTATACCACCAAGTCCCCCTACCCTGAGCTGTGTAGGCAACTTGCTAATGCTAGTCCCGTCTTGTAGTGTGTTTGGTGCCTGTCTTAATCTGAAATAACTGATCTGGACTCGCAGGTTTTGGAGAACCTCCACTGGGCTATCATCTTGCTTACGCTTGTAATCTTTTTATTATCTCCAACTCCCTTTACTCCCCCCCCCCCCTCCCAAAACCTACCTCCTATCACCTCCAATGTCTCTCCTTCGTCCAACATCTCAATGGCCAGACGTTCCTCCCCTCCCCTCCCCTCCCCCCAACCGCGCCCCCCCCCCCCCCCACCCCCAAACCCTTCCAGCCCAAATCCCCCTTTCCTGTTTTTAAGCTCACCCCCTTGCCCTCGCCCCAAATTTTGCGGTTTATTTTTATTGATTGAACCACGGAGTCCCTGCTGTGATGATGTTTGCCGCAACAAAAAACACCCAAGGCTTCCAGGGCTTATCTCTGGCTTGGAAAATTAGACGTGGCCATCTCCTGTTGATTTGAAACAAAAGTCTAAGCTTATCTGATACTGTGCCTGCACGTGATGTCCCAGTGTTTTTGTAGAAACCTAGAAAATAGGAGCAGGAAGGGGCCGTTCGGCCCTTCACGTCTGAGCCAGCGATCAATATGATTGTGGTTTTAGATTACTCGGAGTGGAAACAGGCTGTTCGGCCCAACAAGTCCACACCGACCCTCTGAAGAGCAACCCACCCAGACTCATTCCCCTACATTTACCCCTTCACCTAACACTATGGACAATTTAGCATGGCCAATTCACCTAACCTGCACACTTTTGGATTGTGGGAGGAAACTGGAGCACCCGGAGGAAACCTACGCAGACACGGGGAGAATGTGCAAACTCCACACAGATCGTCCAACTCTGTCCCCCATTCCTGCTTTCACCCCTTTTAGCTTTAAGATCCATGTCTCATTCATTCTCAAAAACAGTCAATATTCTGGCCTCTGCATACATGCTCACAAAAAACAGACGTTCCTGGAAAGGCTACGCAGCTCTCTTATCAGTGTTAACATTTCACATCAAGTGACTCTTCCTCAGAGCTGACAGTGGCCAGGAAAATATCTGTTTATCTACAGAAGGCCGAGTAGGGGGGCAGTGTTGGGGAGGGAGTAAACGATAGGTGGGAATAGAGGCCAAAGAAGGAGAAGAACAGTTGGACAGACAAAGGACTGGCCTCAACCACTTTCTGTGGCCGAGAATTCCCCAGGCTCCCCACTCTCTGGGTGAAGACATTTCTCATCCTCTCTATCCTATCATGTCTCTCCTTAGACTGTGACCCCCCCCTCGGTTCCTGTCGTCGGGAATATCCTTCCTGTGTTTACCCCATCTCGTCCTGTTTAGAACTTTATAGGTGTCTATGACGTCTCCCTGCCCACCTCGTTCTTCTGGACTCCCAACGGATGTAATCCTAACCAAGGCAGTTTCTCATCCAGCATCATTCCTGTCTGGCTGCGCTCCCTCTCTGTGTTTTTATTGCTTTGGAAATGTGCTGTGACTGTGCCTCAGTCCAGAGGCACAATCTTTCCTCTCGGGGTCCACACCTCGACAACACAATGAGCTGAGTGTTTGCCCCGTCCTGTGCATCCTCATTCTTCCTGTTCCTCCGTTTCCGTACAATTCTTCGTTGGTGGGGGTATGAGCGTTTCCTAGTAGGAGATATGAGGCTGAGTCTTGCAGTTGGGAATTGGTAGGGTCGTGAAATCCTGACAGTGCAGGTAGAGGCCACATGCCTCGCTGAGTCTGCACTGACCCTCCAAAGAGTGTCCCACCCTAACCCAGCCCTTCCCCTGTAACCCTGCATTTCCCACGGCTGACCCACCTAGCCTGCACATCCCTGGACACTTGGAGCAATTTAGCATGGCTAATCCACCCTAAGCTACTCATCTTTGGAGTGTGGGAGGAAACTGGAGCACCCAGAGGAAACCCACACAGGCACTGGGAAGTCCTACAGCGTGGAGACAGGCCCTTCAGCCGAAACTGGCCCATGCTGACCAAAATGACCAATCATGCTAATCCCATTTCCCTGCACTTGGCCCATATCCTCCTTATCCTTTCCTATCCACATATTTGTCCAAATGCCCTTTAAATGTTGTTAATGTACCTGCCTCAATCACTCCTCAGCCAGCTCATTCTGTATGCATACCACCCTCTGTATAAAAAGTTTCCCCTCGGGTTCTCTTTTATTCTTTCCCCTCTAACCTTAAACTGCTGCCCTCTGTTCCTTGATTCTCCAACCCTGGGGAAAAAGACTGAGTACATTAACCCACCATGCCTGTCATAATCTTAAACACCTCTATAAGATTCTATCTCCGTCTCCTACGCTCTTTTTAAAAAAAAGTCTCAGCTTGTCCAGCCTCTCCCTATAACTCGGACCATTGAGTCCTGGCAACAAGCTTGTAAATTTCTTCTGCATTCTTTCCAGTTTAATCACATCCATTCTATAGCAAGGTGACCAAAACTGAACCTAATGCTCCCAAGTCTGGCCTCAACAACATCCTGTATAACTGCAACATAGCTCCTCAACTTAACGCCCTGACTGATGAAGGCCAGTGCCAAAAGCTGCCTTCACTGTCCTGTCTACCTGTGACCCCACTTTGAGAACCGTGAACCCGAACTACAAGATCCCTCCACGTAAACAGTCGTCCGAGGGTGGAATCGAACCCAATTCCCCGGCGCTGTAAGGCCCCAGTGTGGACCACTGAGCTGCCCAGATCTGGATATCGGGCAGAGTTTTGGGCTCCTTTAACTGAGCGAGGATGTACTTTGGCCAAGGAAGGTTGCAATCACTGATTGGAAAGTCCATTGCCATTCCCTCTATCAAATTCCCGAGTGGGATCGGAAATGGGGCGTGAGGTCCTGATCTCTGAGGCCACTGCCAATCCCTGCCCCTATTTACCCTGCTGTCATCTCCCCAAACCCTCCCCACTCTGCTAGCACAGGAGGGTCCGTAACAGCTTGCAGATCGCAAAGTTGAATGTCCTGGGCAGGCAGAGCGGAACAGGGCTGTGCCCTCTGGGATTTGGAGGAACGTGAGGTGGTGCCCACTCCTGTTGGTGAAGAATACCCAGGGTGGAGGGGTCGGTCATTTCACATTGAGATGAAAAATGTGACACATGGGAATTCCCTACCCCAGAGCGCTTTGGTTGTTCAGTTATAGAATGCTGGATATGGAGGGCACAGAGAGATACAAAGGTGTTCCAGGATCAGCTGTGATTGTGTTGAGGACTCCCATCTCCCAAGTGTTTCATGAGATACAGCTGGGTGTGGGCTCGGCCAGTATTTATTGTCTGTGTGACAATACTTTGTAAGGTATATTCTGTCCTGTTTGCTCTGAAGAGAGGTTTTAAGTCAGACGCACTGAGCTACATATTTGAATCCATTAGAGTCAACAGCTTGTGAGGCCTTGGTTTTTTTTTTAAAAGAGTTGAAACAATAGAAATGGCCTGACTGGGTGGGGTCGCACTCCCACAGAACTAGGATATTTTGGTTGAACCTTTTTCAGTAGCAAATGCTGGGGTCTTGGATTTGGAAGCTGCGGCACATCTCTCCTCGCTACTCTCTCAGTTTTTTCTTGATTTTTTTTTTTCCTTCCTGGACTGGAGAATTGGATGTGCGACAATTTATTTTACTGAATTTGCCTTTGCCAAGGGTGTGTTTATGGGATGTTATTATGTTGGAGCAGTTGATCTTTAATATTTAAATAATCTATTATTCCAGTCAGTTTTGCAATAGTGTTGTTATTCCAAGTTTGTTCTTTTGTTTGTCTTTTAACTAGTGTTGGAATAAAATGTGTTTTGCTTCAAGCCTGGAAGTTGGCCCAATTGAAATTGCATTCAGAACACAATGCTTGGCACTAGCCTTTAACATAAGAAAGAGCTAAGGTGTACGCTGTTGTCTTAATGTGTTTTGAGAGGGGGTTTGGTCTGGTCCATAACACGTGTTGCTGATTTCCCAGAGGAGTAGTGGTGAGCTACCACCTTGGGCCACTGCACTCTTGACCCCCACACAGCGCTATAACAGAGAGGATTCCAGGCTTCTGGCCCAGCAACACTGATGAAACCGTGATTTATATTTTTGTGTGGTGTTCCCTTGTGTCTGCTGCCCTTATCCTTCCAGATGGAAGGTTTGGAAGATGCTGTCTGAGGTTGTTTGGTGAATTTCCGCAGTGCATCTTGTAGATGGTGCACGTTTGAGCATTGGTGGTAATTACGTGGACTGCTTTGTCCTGGGTGGTGTCAAGTTTCTTGTGTTGTTGGAGCCCCCCCCCCCATCCAGGGCAAGTGGGGAGTATTCCTTTACACTCCTGTGTTGTGCCTTGTTGATGGTGGACAGGCTTTGGGGAGTCAGGAGGTGAATTACTCGCCGCAATATTCCCAGCTTTTGTAGCCATTTAGTGTTTATGTAGTGAGTCTGGTTCAGTTTTTCATCACTGGTAATCCCCAGGATATTGATAGTGAGGAATTCAGTCATTCAGTAATACATTATGAGGCAGCGGTTATGGTCCTTGTCTGGCATTTGTGCAGCGTGAATGTTACTTAGACTCAAATGGTATTCTGGAGATAGAACATAACCCTTCTAACAATCTTCAAGTTCCAATAGTATTTAACTCTTTCAGGTGCAGATGATGTGTAAAAACATGACCCAAAGTGGCTGCTGAAATGTGATTCCTGCTGCTCAGCCTGTTGGTTAGAACAAAGAGTAATGATTAACGTGGAACTCACTCCCGCCTGGAGTAGTTGAAGTGGGTAGTATTGATAGAAAGACCGGAGCAAAGGAGGAGACCACTCAGCCCCTCGATGAGATCGTGGCTGACCTGTGGCCTTACTCTTAATACCTCAGTTGCGCAAAAACCTACCTAGCTCAGAATTAAAATTAGCATTTGATCCAGCATACAGTGCCGTTTGTGGGAAAGAGTTCCCACCCTTTGTGTTAAAGTGCTTCCTAATGTCTCTCCTGAACAGCCTAGCCCTAATTCTCTGACTCTGCCCCTTAGTTCTGGAATCTGCAACCAGCAGAAACTGTTCCTTTTCCTGGTAAAGACTTGAATCAGATCACCCCTTCACTCATAAATTTGAGAAATGTTGTGTGGTCTAAAACCATTCTAATTTGTAAAGACTCCTCGTAAACTAACCTCTGAAGTCCCAGTATTATTCTTTTTAAACCTACATTGCCCACCTACCCCCCCACTCCCCTGCCTTCCAAGGCCAAATATATCCTTCCTATGGTGTGCTGCCCAGATCTGCTCTCTACTGCAAGTGAGGGTCTAATAAAGGTTTTGTATCACTGCAGGATAACCTCTGCATCCGTGTGGGGGGTGGGGGGGGGGGGGAGGGAGGGAGGGAGGTGTGACTCTGTGGTTAGCACTGCTGCCTCACGGCGCCAGGTACCCGGGTATGATTCCAGCCTCAGGCAACTCTCTGTATGGAATTTGCATATTCTCCGTGTGTCTGCGTGGGTTTCCTCTCCACAGTCCAAAGATGTGCAGGTTAGGGTGGATTGGCCATGTTAAATTTCCCCGGAATGCCCAGGGATGTACAGGTCAGGGCGGATTAGCTTTGCATATTAGCAGAGCTATGGGGATAGGGGGTTTGGGTGAGATGCTCTTCAGGGGGTCGGTGTGGACTCAATGGGCCGAGTGGCCTGCTCCCACACTGTGGTGGTTCTATTTGATGATATTGAGATGTCGTTGCATTACTGTTCACAGCATTCTAAAGATGCATTTCAGGGCCAGATGGGATAAGCAGGCAAGGTAGAACGGGAGGCTTGCAGGCTGAGATGAAAGGGGAGGGCTGTGTGGAGATTGATGCAAAGGTCAGAAGCACCAGTATAGCACAGCTGGGCCGAGTGGCCTCCTCGTGTGTACTGTTTTTTTTATGCTACGCTGCTTGAAAATGTGCAAACTCTGGACCCGATTTTGAAACATGCCATCCATCTCTGATGCACAGCAGTGTCTGAGGGACATCGACTCGCATGTTATCTTGACTGAACTGTGCAGGAAAAGTCGTTGCTGATGGAGCTCTGCCTGAGGAGATACCGGAACTTTTCTGACTCTGCATGAGCTGACTGCGAGGCAATTTGCCCCACTCTTCCTTTTTCTTTACTCTGTCTCCCAGCAGCTCAGTGGCCTGAGCAACATGTTCACCCTGACACTGTGAGATGATGCTAGACAGGAAACTGAACAGAGGAGCACTAGATCAGATTATTGTTCAGTTTCAAAATGCAGGTTGGTGTGTTTTTTTTTGAAAACGCCAAAAGCAATTGAAACGTCAAACCGGAAGCCCTCTGTCTCTTCCTGGTTTTCTAGATCAGAGGTTTGCAAATTCCAGCCCCACTCCCAGAGAGCTGAACCCCCAGGTTCTAGGCTGATTCCTCTGGTTGCTGCACTGGGAGGGTGCTACACTGTCACGGGAAACGTTGTTTGGCAGGTGATAATCCGAGGCACTGACTGCTCTCCAGGCTGGAGGTTGCTGTTTCAAAAAGGCAAGCAAGGGAAACCCTCCTTCTGAGGCACCTTGGGTTTGTGAAGCCTGTATCTTTTGTGCCAAAAAGGCTTCTCCCACTTCCACCTTCCTCAGGTTAAGCCACCACCAGTCCTGTGTCACCAGAGAGAATGGTTGTAGAATTATAGAATCCCCTGCAATGTGGAAGCAGGCCGTTCGGCCCATCGAGTCCACACCGACTCTCCTGACTGCATCCCACCCAGACCCACCACCCCTCCCCTAGCCCTAACCCTACATTCCCCATGGCTAACCCATCCAGCCTGCACATCCCTGCGATTTCCATCCTCTGAGATTAAGATAACTCAGATGGATGGACCCTACCACCTTTTCACCTTTTATCCTTCAGATCTGGGATGCACTGCCTTTAAAATGTGGTGGGGACAGCCGAGGGGCAATTTGTTGGTTATTTGGCTAGAAACAGTGTTCAGAAATATCTTGAAAATGCAGGAGATTTTTGAAAACTCCATTCATGTGATAAATGTTAAGCCAGCATTTATTGCCCATCCCTAATTGCCCAGGGAGCAGTTGAGAGTCAACCACATTGCTGTGGGGTTTGGAGTCACATGGGCCAGACCAGGTAAGGATGGTAGATTTCCTTCCCTAAAGGACATTAGTGAACCAGATGGGGTTTTCTGATGGTGGACAATGGTTTGATGGTCATCATTAGACTTTGAATTCAAGATTTTTATTTAATGCAAATTCCATCATCTGCCATGGAGGGATTCAGACCTAGGTCATCAGAACATTACCTAGGTCTCTCTTTTTTTAAATTCACAATAATTGCCCAGAGGTACCCACATTGCCGTGGGTCCAGAGTCACATGTGGGCCAGGCCAGATAAGGGTGGCAGTTTCCTTCCCTGAGGGACATTAGGTTGGGTTTTTCTGACAATCGACAATGGATTATTGGATCATCATTAGACTCTTAATTCCAGATTCTGTATTGAATTCAAATTCCACTGTCTGCCATGACCGGAATCGAACCCGCGTCCCCGGAACGTTATCGTGAGTTGGTATTAGAGAAAAGAGATCATGCTGAATGGGCTCCTTCAGCGCTGCATTAATACAGTGGGACCTTCTGTAGATTCGCTACCTCTTGCTTGAGCATTTCTGTGCTCATCTACAACACCAACCCACATCATTTCCTTCTCCTCCTCCACCTCCCTCCCCCCGCCCCCCCCTCCTCCAACACATCCCCTAGTATTTATTCCCGTCACTGAATGAATGCGCGACACCAGTTGAAGTAGTCATGGTCTTCTCCAATTCCTACCATTTCTTGCCTGAACCATCTGTGTAAATGCTAGCCCTTTTTCCTGGTGATGTCAATTGCTGCTGCTTCAGGTGTTTAAGCACAGGAGATAAGAGCGGGGGAGGCCATTCAGCCCTTCGAGCCTGCTCCGCCATTCATCACAATCATGGCTGATCATCCAACTCAAGCCTAATTCTGCTTTCTCCCCATAACCTTTGGTCCCAGTTGCCCCAAGTGCTATATCCAGCCGCCTCTCAAATACATTCAATGTTTTGGCATCAACTCCTTCCTGTGGTAATGAATTCCACAGGCTCCCCGCTCTGTGGGTGAGGCAATGTCATCTGACCTCTGTCCTAAATGGTTCACCCTGAATCCTCAGGCTGTGACTCCAGGTTCTGGACGCACCCACCATCGGGAAACTCCACCCTGTGTCCTCCCTGTCTAGGGAGAAAGTGAGGGCGGCAGATGCTAGAGATCAGAGTTTGAAAAGTGTGGTGCTGGAAAAGCACAGCTGGTCAGGCAGGTTCCAAGGAGGAGGGGTTCTTCAACTTTTGTTGAAGAGCTTTTGCTTGAAATGTCGACTCTTCTGCTGTTCGGATGCTGCCTGACCGCTGTGCTTTTCCAGCACCATACTTTGTGAATCTACCCTGTCTAGCCTAGTTAGAATTTTATAAGTCTCTGAGATTCCCCCTCACTCGTTTAAACTCCATTGAAAATGATCCTAACCTCGTCAATCTTTCCTCATACGTCAGTTCTGCCATCCCCTGGAATCAGCCTGGTAAACCCTCGCTGCACTCCCTCAGGAGCAAGAGCATCCTTCCCCAGAAAAGGAGACCAAAACTCCTGTCAATATTCTAGGTGTGTCCTCACCAATGCTCTGTATAATTGCAACGCATCCCTGCTTCTGTACTCAACGAATCTCAGTGAAGGCCTACACCCCATTTGCCTTCTTTACCACCTGCTGCTCCTGCATGCTCACCCTTCCGTGACTGGTGCACAAGGACACCCAGGTCCCACTGCACACTCCCCTCTCCCAATATACAGCCATTCAGGTAGTAATCCACCTCCTTGTTTTTGCTTCCAAAATGAATAGCCTTACACTTATCCAAATTATACTGCATCTGCTATTGGTTTGCGACTCACTCAAACTGTCCAGATCATGCTGGAGGACCTCTCCATCCTCGTCCTGGTTTACCCTCCCACCCAACTTGGTATCAGCTGCAAACATTGAGATGTTAACATTTTGTTCCCTCATCTAAATCATTGATATATATTGTGAATAGTTGGAGTCCAAGCACTGATCCCTGTTGCATCCCAATAGTTATTGCCTACTGATTTGAAAAGGACCCATTAATTCCTACTCTGTTTCCTCTCTGCCAACCAGTTTCCTAGCCATCTCAATACACTCCCCCCAATCCCATGCACTTTAATCTTGCATAATAATCTCTTGTGCGGGACTTTCAGAAAGAGTTTTACAAAGTCCAAATATACCACATCAACTGCCTACCCCTTGTCACCTCTATTAATTACATAGGGTCATAGAGATGTACAGCATGGAAACAGACCCTTCAGTCCAACTTGTCCATGCTGACCAGATATCCCAACCCAATCTGGGCACCTGCCAGCACCGGCCCATATCCCTCTAAGCCCTTCCTATTCATATACCCATCCAGATGCCTCATAAATGTTGCAATTGTACTAGCCTCCACCACTTCCTCTGGCAGCTCATTCCATACACGTACCACCCCCTGTGTGAAAGAGTTGCCCCTTAGGTCTCTTTGATATCTTTCCCCTCTCACCCTAAACCTATGCCCTCTAGTTCTGGACTCCCCCCACCCAAGGGCAAAGACTTTGTCTATTTATCCTATCCATGCCCCTCAAGGCTTTAGAAACCTCTAAGATCTTGATAGCATTCCAATAGACTTGTCAAACACAGTTCCCCTTCATAAATCCATGCTGATTCTATCTGATCCAGCTTTCTAAATGCTCTGCCATAAAGTCCTTGATAACAGATTTGGCAATTTTCCCCACAACCAGTGTTAGGCTCACTGGTCTATAATTCCCTGGTTTCCCTCTACCTCACTTTTGGAATATTGGAGTGATATTAGCTAGCCTCCCGTCTGCAGGGGCTCTTCCACCAGAGTCTATAGAATCTTGGAAGGTGATCACCAATACATCCACTATGTGGGCGTCTAGAGCCACGTCCTGAGATGTAGATTATCAGCCCCTGGGGATTTATCTGCCTTCAAGCCCCTCAATTTTCCCAGCACCATTTCTCTACTAATATTGATCCCCCTCAGTTCCTCCCTCACACTAAATCTTGCTGCCTTCTTCATTCCTGGTATCTGATTTGTGTTCCCCTTTTGTGAAGACAGAGGCAAAATATGTATTTAGTTGCTCAGCTGTCTCTTTACCCCCTATTATACATTCCCCCATTTCTGTCTGACCTCCATTTGTCTTCACTAATCTCTTTCTCTCTCCACGTACCTATAGAAACTTTTGAATGTCAGTCTTTATGTACCCCTGCAACCTTGCTTTCACACTGTATTTTCCCCTTCTCAATCAATCCCTTGGTCCTTCTCTGCACCCAATCCTCAGACATATTGCATTTCTTGGCCAATTTCTGTTTCTTCCTTGGATCGACTGCTGTTTCTAATTTCCTCCTAAGCCCTCTTCCCCTGTCTCCCCGGTCTCTTCCCCCCCCCCCCCCCCCTTCCCATCTCCCCGGACACAGCAAGGCTGGTTGTGGCACTAAACGTGCTCCACAACTCCTCACCCCCACCTCCTCAAAGCGCCGTGGTGCTCTGTTTGTCTGACCCTCTCTGGGATCCTGTGGAAAGCTACACTACGAACTGGCAGAGGTGATTGCTCCCTCACTGCTTCTGCTGACTGTAAAAGCCTTTTTTTTCTGTTATTGGGAGATGCTCCTGGATTCTATCCGATATCATTTGGACGTGACTGTGGGAAAGTCTCCTCGGTTTATTTTCTCCTTTCACCCAGGGCTGTGATGCTGTTGGCTCTGCGTTAAATTGGGTTTTTACCCTCACCCTCTCGTGCCCCCGACCTGAGGTTATTTACTGACTTTTAACCTATTTGGAGATGTTGCGATTCACACTGTGAAGCAAGTGGGACTTGAACCCAGGCCCCCGGCTCAGAGTGAGGGACACTGCCCCAGTGGTTAGCTCTGCTGCCTCACGGCACCAAGGAGCCAGGTTCGATTCCACCCTCAGGTGACTGTCTGTCTGTCTGTCTGTCTGTCAGGAGTTTACACATTCTTTCCCCCCCATCCTTCCCGCGTCTGTGTGGGTTTCCTCCAGGTGCTCTGGCTTCCTCCCACGTCCAACATTGTGCAGGTTAGGGTGGATTGGCCGTGCTAAATTGTCCCATAGTGCCCAGGGATGTGCAGGTTAGGGTGGATTGGCCATGCTAAATTGTCCCATAGTGCCCAGGGATGTGCAGGTTAGGGTGGATTGGCTGTACTGTATTGTCCAATAGTGTCCAGCGATGTACAGACTAGGTGGGTTAGCCATGGGCAATGGTGGGTTTGAGTGAGATGCTGTTCTGAGCAACAGTGCAGGTTCGACAGGCCGAATGGCCTGCATCCACACTGTAGGAATTCTGTGGTAGTGTGTTCCTTTGACAAGATGCACTGTGGCAACTCGAGTGTCCTCCACCAGCATCTTCCCAACCCACGCCTCTCTTCCCACTACTGAAGGTGCACTGAGAGAACCAATCCGCTCCAAGTCACTCACCATCCTGACTTGGGAATATATCGCTATTCCTTCATTGTGGCCGCGTCAAAATCCTGGGACACTCTCGCTTTAGTAGGCTGGAACAATTCAAAGCAGCACCTCCCCTCCCAGGAGGACTTCGGGATGGGCAGTAAATGAGACCACTTAACCTGAGACAACTGCATCTCTCAAAAGGTTTGGGAGATGGAATCTTCATGCTGTTGATCTTCTCCCATCAACCTCCTTTCTCTCCATGTCCTTCGTTCTCAACTGATCAACCAAAAAGCTCTGGGGATAGAGATGTCCCCTGAGTCACATTTCTTGTCTCAATTTGAAATGACCAACCCCTTTACCCTGGATATTCCCCACCAACAGGAGCTGTCGCCACCTTGTGTTCCTGCAAATCCCAGCGAATGTAGCCCCCTTCTACACCGTCTCCCTGCCACGGACAGTACTTTCCAAACCGTTTCCCAATGTGAGTCCAGTTTTGTGATGTAAGAGTTTGCAAGCCCTCCGGACAAGGGTGGCAGATACATGGGAACGCCACCCCCCTGCAGGTCACCCTCCAAAACCCTCCCCATCTCCACTTGGAAACATATCGGCCGTTCCTTCAATGTCGCTGGGTCAGAATCCTAGAGCTCCCTCCCTGATGGCCTCCCCCACCTTCTCAGGGGCAGTCAGCAATGGGAAGACATTGCTGGGCCCTTGTCAGTGATGCCCACATCCTGTGAAAGAATATCGTTTATATTAAAAAAAAACACACACAAAATAAGCGTATTCTGTTTCATCACCTGTGTTTTGTATACCGGGAGCATAGACAACATCTTGTTGACTTCGAGTTACCAGATACCAAGGGAAGAAACACTGAGCTGGGCAGGGGTTTGGGTTCCAGGGATGTGCAGGTTAGGGTGGATTGGCCATGCTACATTGTCCCATAGTGCCCAGGGATGTGCAGGTTAGGGTGGATTGGCCATGCTACATTGTCCCATAGTGCCCAGGGATGTGCAGGTTAGGGTGGATTGGCGGTGCTAAATTGTCCCATAGTGCCCAGGGATGTGCAGGTTAGGGTGGATTGGCCGTGCTAAATTGTCCCGTTGTATCCAGGGATGTGCGGGAGAGCCATGGTTAATACAGGGATAGCTGATTGGAGGGTCAGTCTGACTCAATGGGCCAAATGGCGCCTCTTCTGCACCATAGGGATTCTATGATTCTTAATTTTGCTGCTTATGCCCATGCATTGTCAGCGTCAAGTAGTTTGTTCTCATTTGGCCCTGCACTGTTGGCCAAGTTCTTGGGGTGGTGGGGATGGGGAGTTGGTGAGCTGGCTGGCCTGTAAGGCGATCACTGCCCAGCTCTTCCCGGTTGCATGGCTGATGGGGACGTATGGGAGGCTTTGCCATCTGACCTTGTGGTTTCTATCGTCACTAACCTACAATAATCGGTGTCTGCTCAATCTTCGCACTGGGATGTGATGTGGTGGTTAATGCCAGGCCCAACCCCTGAGCCCAGTGCAGAAGCGCTGCAGAGATACCAACCCCAATCTTACCAACTCGGCCAGTCAGACCATGCTGAGAAATAGATGGGTTTGAGAGCTGTTCCTCCACACCCCTTCCTTCCTGTTTCCCCTCCCCCGCAAGGGTTGGTGATGGATTCCTGCTGTGGGAGGGACAGAGAGTGAATCAGATGATAACTCTGCCACATAACAGTGATTAGTTGTTAGGGTGGGAGGGGAAAGGGATGTTAGTGAACGTAACCAGTCACTGGAAACGTGACAATGTCCTATCACCTGGGAAAGGGAGCTCTGTATTTCCCCTTCTCCTCTTGGGGGTCGTCTCCACCATCCTCTTGACCTCATTTCTCTCTACTTCCCCCACCCTCGCTCCCTTCTCGCCCTCTATCGCTCCCTGTCCTCACCCTTGCTCCCTCTCATGCAACCCCATGCTCCCTCTGGCCCTTGCTTCTCACCCCACCTGGTCTTCTCACCCACACTCCCACCCCCCCCCCCCCCAATTCCTCCTCTCTCCCTCACACCCTTACCCCCACACTTCTCTTGTCCTTGCTTACTTGCCCCCACCCACCCCCCTCTTGCCACACCCTCAACTCATCTCGCCCCCCCCATTCCTCTCGCCCTCTCCTGCCTCACCCACCCCCCACTCCCTAGCTTCCACCCTCCCTTCCACCACCCCCCTCCTCTTGCCCTCGCTGCCTCCCTCCAGTCCCCACTCCCCTCTCCCTCACTTTGACCCCCATTCCCCCACCCCTCCTCTCGCCCTCGCTCACTCCCTACATTCCCCATTCCTCCCTTCCCCACCCCTCCTCTCGCCCTCACTGCCTCCCTCCAAACCTCCACTCCCCGCTTCCTCACTTCTGCCACCCTCCGTTACCCCACCCCTCCCTCCCTCCACCCCCTACCTTATGACTAGGGTAGAGGAGTTGGAGGAGTGATCTAACTAAAGTGTGTAAGGCTCTTGGTGCAGGAGGTGGTGGTGGGCTGGATACTGGCAAGATACCTCTTTGCTCTTTGCCCCCTGCCCTTTCAACTGGCAATCTGAAAGCCGGGTGTTTGGCAACACAGCGTTCCAGGTGGAGATGAGGGGAAATTGTTTCCACGTGGGAGTGTGGTGGACCTTTTTGGAATTCTCTGCCCGAGGCGATTGGTGAAGTTCACTTCCTGTCTATATTCAAAACTCTGCTCAGTGGGGACTTTGGGAAACAGAGAAGGCAGAGCTGAGCTGTTGCTCTGACAGTGTTCAGTGAGCTCGGCCTGGATGGGTTACTCTCCATCCCTTTTCCTGTTCTGAGTCCAACTTGAGATGAGTTGACACCATGCCAACAAAGATCTTTCTCGATTGTTGTGGGTCCCCTCATCCCGGTGCGATCTATCACTGTCTGGGCTGAGACACTCTTTCCAATTACTCTGAGTATAAGCCAGCGTGTTGATAAAGGCCAATAAATTGCTTTTAATTGTTTCCATCGTTTCTGTCGAAGTGAATAATTACTCAGCGCACGCAGCCCCATGCTGATGCACAAACCTGACCCGTCCAAAACACTCCGCTCGCTGCTGTGAATGATGGGGGCAGTATGGCTCGAATTAGTTAAGGGGTCTCGAGGCATGCTGGTAGTGTCCCTCCCTCTGAGCTGGGAGATCTTCATTCAAGACCCTCCCCCCAAGGCAATTCTCTTTGGAAAGTCACTAATGGATCTTCTACTGCCATGCGTCAGAGTCCTGGGAGATCCCTATTCGACCTCCCATTCACCAGAGGCGTCTTATAAGCTGGATTTAAAATATTTTCGAGAGGCCACCCTACAGTTGTGCAGAGGGCGTGTTTCTGGGCCCCACAGCCATGAGGTGAGCGGGGAGAACATACCCTTCCTTTGAGGGAATTTGATTCAGCAGCATGTTAGCCGAGCCAGGCTCCAGGTCTGAAATGAAGAGAAACCATTCTAGTCTTGCCATCAACGTCCACATCCTGTGACCCAGTAAGGTCACAGAGCGGCTGGTTGGCCCGGTGCTAGTTTCTGTATCTCTTTGCCAGAAGCTCCGGTGAACGAGTTTTGAGAAAGTTTGCAACTCGGGTTGATGTGCTGGATGTAAGGTTGCTCACTGAGCTGGAAGGCGTATTTTCAGACGTTTCATCGCCATGGCTAGATAACATCTTCAGTGAGCCTCCGGATGATGATGTTACCTAGTATGATGACGAAAAGTCTGAAAATGAACCTTCCAGCTCAGCGAGCAACCCTACATCCAGAAGCTCTAGTGTTTGATTTCCTATCTCGGGGAAAGGGATGGATTTAAGTGTTGTTTTTATTTTTGGATATTGTGACGGTGCACTTTCGCCTTTAACTGCTAACCATTCCCGAAGAGTGCGAGACTCTTAATGGTACGCTGCTCCAATAAGTACAAGTGCCACCTATATAACAAAACAATAGCATTTAGTCTCTCAAAAGTACAGCCAGGTTATGTCTTCCTGAACTTTGTGTCTTCTCCGCTGATCCTTCGGTCAGGAAGGCCTTTTCCCTGTAGGGCATCTGTCAGGAATTCAGATGGTGTGTCACGGTGCCATGGTAAATAGATTGTGCTTTCTCGAAGAGCTGAGAGCTGTTATCTCTTAACAGGTGTCAGGACCATGTCCCGTGACCCATTAAGAAGACAGTGTCTAGTTGGCACGGTGGTAGTTTCCCTACCAGAAACTCTGGTGTTCCATTTTCAGCCTCTGGGAAGGGGTTACTTAACCTTATTTTTATTTTTGGGATATTACGTTGGCATTGAGGGGCAAGCACTACATGAAACATGGTGCTTTTTGGATGATGGTGGCGACTTCCAATTGCACAAATACTTTTAGGAGAGAATAGATTTTGTTTGAGCAGTGAAGGAATTAAGGGTCAGGCTGAGCAGGACAGCAAGTGGAGCTGAGTTCACAAAAGGATCAGCAGTGATCCTGTTGAATTGCGGAGCAGGTTTGAGGGGCCGAATGGCCCACTCCTGCTCCTGTTCCTTATGTTGTCGTGAGATCAGGAAAGTTGGGGGGTAGCGGAGCTAACCAGACTGCGCTTGTTGAAAAGCTGGGGTTTGGTTTAAAGGGGTCAAATGAGCCATTTCTCCTTTGGACCAATCTGAAATTCTATAATTCTATGGTTTCTGATTAATGAGACATCCCTCAATGAGAACATGACACAGAGCTTTGACTGAGAGTTCTATCTTGCAAATTGGCAGTGTTTATCAACCAGCTTGACCACAAACTCCTGCTGATCGTGTTTGAATTCCATCTCCAGTACTTCGTTCATGTTAACTCGGAGTCAGTGCATAGACCTGTTTATTCTGCACTGGTGGGGACAGGTCTGTCACTGTATAACACTGGGGTACAGTACTGGTGGGGACAGGTCTGTCACTGTATAACACTGGGGTACAGTACTGGTGGGGACAGGTCTGTCACTGTATAACACTGGGGTACAGTACTGGTGGGGACAGGTCTGTCACTGTATAACACTGGGGTACAGTACTGGTGGAGGACAGGTCTGTCAGTGTATAACACTGGGGTACAGTACTGGTGGAGGACAGGTCTGTCCCTGTGTAACACTGGGGTACAGTACAGGTGGAGGACAGGTCTGTCCCTGTGTAACACTGGGGTACAGTACTGGTGGAGGACAGGTCTGTCACTGTATAACACTGGGGTACAGTACTGGTGGAGGACAGGTCTGTCACTGTATAACACTGGGGTACAGTACTGGTGGAGGACAGGTCTGTCAGCGTATAGCACTGGGGTACAGCACTGGTGGGGACAGGGCTGTCCCTGTGTAACACTGGGGTACAGTCCTGGTGGGGACAGGTCTGTCCCTGTGTAACACTGGGGTACAGTACTGGTGGAGGACAGGTCTGTCAGCGTATAGCACTGGGGTACAGTACTGGTGGGGACAGGGCTGTCACTATTACTCTGTGATGCAGTACTGGTGGGGACAGGTCTGTCACTTTATAACACTGGGGTACAGTCCTGGTGGGGACAGGTCTGTCACTGTATAACACTGGGGTACAGTACTGGTGGGGACAGGGCTGTCACTATTACTCTATGGTACAGTACTGGTGGGGACAGGTCTGTCCCTCTGTAACACTGGGGTACAGTACTGGTGGGGACAGGTCTGTCACTGTATAACACTGGGGTACAGTACTGGTGGGGACAGGTCTGTCACTGTATAACACTGGGGTACAGTACTGGTGGGGACAGGGCTGTCACTATTACTCTATGGTACAGTACTGGTGGGGACAGGTCTGTCCCTCTGTAACACTGGGGTACAGTACTGGTGGGGACAGGTCTGTCACTGTATAACACTGGGGTACAGTACTGGTGGGGACAGGTCTGTCCCTGTGTAACACTGGGGTACAGTACTGGTGGAGGACAGGTCTGTCAGCGTATAGCACTGGGGTACAGTACTGGTGGGGACAGGTCTGTCCCTGTGTAACACTGGGGTACAGTACTGGTGGGGACAGGTCTGTCACTGTATAACACTGGGGTACAGTACTGGTGGGGACAGGTCTGTCACTGTCTAAAACTGGGGTACAGTACTGGTGGGGACAGGTCTGTCACTGTATAACACTGGGGTACAGTACTGGTGGGGACAGGTCTGTCACTGTCTAACACTGGGGCACAGTACTGGTGGGGACAGGTCTCAGTGTATTACTCTGGGGTACAGTACTGGTGGGGGCAGCTCTGTCAGTGTATAGCACTGGCGTACGGTACTGGTGGGGATAGATTTCATTAAAATTACATTATTGTCACTGAATTCCCCACCAGAGTTCTGGGGAATACTATTGACCAGAAACTGAACCAGACTCTCCATGCAAGCACAATGGCTACAAGAGCAGGTCAGAGGCTGGAAATCTGCAGTGAGGAACTCACCACCTGACTCCCCAAAGCCTGTTCACCATCCACAAGGCACAAGTCAGGAGTGTGTGGGATACTCCCCACTCACCCTGGATGGGGGCAGTTCCAATAACAGTCAAGAAGCTCAGAACTATCCAGGGACAAAGCAGCCCCAGCTTAATTGGTGCCACATCCACAAACATCCACTCCCTCCATCGCTGACGCTCAGTAGCAGCAGTGTGTACCATCAGCAACTCACCAAATATCCTCAGGCAGCACCTTCCAAACCCACAACCACTTCCATCTCGATGGAAGAGGGCAGCAGATACATGGGAGCACCAGTCCCTGCAAATTCCCCTCCGAGCCCTTCACCATCACGACTTGGAAATATATCGGTCGTTCCTTCAGTGTCGCTGGGTCAGAATCTGGGACTCCCTCCCTAACGGTGATGTGTGCGTGCCCCGACACCACACAGGACTGCAGCAGTTTAAGAAGGCGGAAGTTTACTCAGAAGCTTGAGTATTATTAGTGTGATGTCTATAGAAAACAAGAGCAAGGTGATTGTATTAAATAAAAACAGCGCTGGAGAAACTTAGCACAGTTGGGCAGCATCTGTGAGGAGAAACCGAGAGACAGTTAACCTTTCGAGTCTGGTATGACTCCTCTTCCTCAGTCTAACTGAGAACTCGCTCTTGTCCATATAGGCCTGAGGAAATGCTCAGTTCCTGTGCAAACTGAGAAACGGCTGTTTCTGGGTTGTCAGTTGTTTTATTTTTTCGAAGCTGCCCTTACACCAGCTGAGGCAGTAATGTTTGAACTAGCTCACGCAGCAATTCTCTGAACAGCACCCTATCCGGACCCAGCCCCTTACCCTGTCCCTGTAACTCTGAATTTCCCATGGCCAATCCACCCCCAACCTGCACATCCCTGGGCACTATGGGGCAATTTAGCATGGCCAATCCACCCTAACCTGCACATCCTAGGGCACTATGGGGCAGTTTAGCATGGCCAATCCACCCTAACCTGCATGTTCCCAGCACTGGAAGAAAACCAGAGCACTTGGGAGAACCCCACACAGACACTGGGAGAATGTGCCAACTCTACACAGACTGTTGCGTGAGGCTGGAATCGAACCCGGGTCGCTGGTGCTGGGAGGCAGCAGTGCTCACCACTGAGTCACCGTGCTTGAATGAAAGCAAAACACAGGGGCGATGCTGGAAATCTGAAACAAGACTCTGAGAATGCTGGAGAGACTCAGCAGATCTGGCAGCATCTGTGGGAGGAGAGAGAGAAACTGAGTTAAGATTTCGGGTCCAGTGACTTTTCTGTGCAGCTGTCAGTCCTGCTGAGTTTCTCCCACAATTTCAGCTTCAGAACCGGGTAGCTCACTATTCTATGGTCTTGTCAGCTGGTTTGGATAGGGGGTGAACATCCTCTGTCTTAACTACCACCCGCCCACTCCATCAGGTCCTTTCACAGCCTTTATGGGTTTTGACAAGGTCACCCCTCATTCCGATAAGCTCCAGTGGATACTGGGCCCAACCTGCTTGGCCGTTCCTCATTAGATGAGCCCCTTCATCCCAGGAATTGGCCGATGCCCACCTCCTGGGCTTTGTCTCTGGACTGTGTCCCATGCAAGGACCCCCCACTTCCTCCCAAGGCCCGAGCTCTTGACTGGCATCTCTCCCACCAGGGGCAGAAAGGCCCTATCAGCCTGGGAACTGGAGCTCAGTGGATGCCTGGGGTGGCAGCTCATTGCCTGGTTACATTTGGAGCACAGCCAGAGGGTTGAAGACCATGTGTGAAGAGTCACAGGATATAGCAAGCAACCACCAAGTGGGATGAGACAAATGGTTATGAACTTGGTTGAGCTCACGTGTGTATCGCTTTGTCACGGCACACTTCCTTTATCGTGTGATAGATGTGCGGTGGGTGGGTGTGTACTCTGAGTCTTACCACTAGTTGATCCAACTGTCTCCAAACTGACACAAGAGACAGTTGAAGAAAAAATATATAAATTGTCCCTCCCTTTTTCTCATGTTTGCGTGCTCGCTCACTCACTCACTCACTCACTCACTCACTCACTCACTGTGTGAGCCTCTCACTGAGCACCTCTTCCCCTCCCCCTCCCTCTCCCTCTCTCTGAGGCGCTCTGCCTCTCCCTCTCTGTCTGTCTGTGTGAGCGTCTGTCTCTCTCTCTCTCTCTCTCTCTCTGCCTCTTGCGCTCTGTGCCTTTGTCTTGCTGTGTGTCCGTATGTGTTTTTCTCTCACTGTCACTGTGTGGATCTATCTCTCTCGCTCTTGCGTGTCTCCACCCATATAAACACTAGCACATCATTCTAGTATCATTCTGCCAGGACCTGTCAAACAGTGTGGTTGCATGTGAGAATGGGGTAAGTGGTTCTCATTCCATTGATCTGTTCTTCTTTCAGTCTCAGAATATGGGATGGGCTATTTTGGACTGAGACCAAGGAGAAATGTTCTCACCCAGAGAGGGTGAGGAGATTGTTCAGCTGCCTGCCAGGGAAGGTGATGGAGAGCAAAGCATTGAACATTGAGTTTAGATCTAGCACTTGGGGCTAATGGGAACAAAGGATAGGGAGAGAAAGCAGGAGCAGGGGACTGAGTTGGGGGATCAGCTGTGATCCCATTGGTTGCGCAGGTTCCAAAGGCTGGATGGCCGCCTCCCTATTCCGGTTCTCAACATTTCCACAACTGTGGCTGTGGCCTTTTACCTCGGGAGATGTTGGGTCCTGTGGCTTTTATCTTGGTTGTGGGTGTGGCTGCAGGTCTTTGGGATGCTTTTGGGATTTTCCATTTTACTGAATGCTGTTCAGCATTGCCATCTCAGAGCGCTGCATGTCTTACAGTGATGCCAGTCTCTGTGTACATGACTGGTTGCTGCTTTAAAATGTCTGCTCCATGCTTCAATATGTCAGGCTTCTAGCTCTTTCTGCGTTTCATTTTTGTTTAGTTGTTTTGAGTCCCAAGTCCAGTGTAAACCTGACCAGCACAGAGTCCACAGTAATGGGTAATGCTGCAGTAGACTCTTCAGCAGGTAAACGAGGTTGCCTGTTCCAGTACAGGACCAAGGGAGCATTGCTAAAGGAAGAGGCCATTCAGCCTGTGGAGACTGCACCGATGCTCTGAAAAGCATCCCACCCAGACCCACCCTCTTACCTTATCCCTGTAACCCTGCATCCCCCATGGCCAATCCACCCTAACCTGCACTTCCCTGGGCACTATGGGGTAATTTAGCACGGCCAATCCACCCTAACCTGCACGTCCCTGTATCCGCCAAAGATCTTTGGCCGGGTCGGGTGGAATGGGGCCGAACGTAATCTGTGCCATCTTAGTTGAGCGATGGTCCAGGTGGTAAGAAATCTATCCCATGTTGACTTCCGAAAGCGTCGCCGCAACATTTTTTTCTTAAGACAAAATAGCCAAACACATTTGTCTGCGGGAGCCCTGAGGCAGCGGTGGGGAGCGAGGCAGAATATCTGCATGAATAAAATTGGAAATTGCTGGAGAAACTCAGCAGGGTTTGGCAGCATCTGTGGAATGAGGGAAAAGAGAATTAATGTTCTGATCCTCCTTCAGAGCTGATTGCAGCTGGGAAATGGCTGGTGTATGTGCGAGAGAGGGAGATGGACCCTGGAGAGAGAGAGAGTAGCAGGTGGACAGCCACAAGAGTGGGGTCAGGGTCAGCCTGAGAGAATCAGTAGCTGCTAATGTGTCCCTGACACTGAGGCAGCCCTGCTAACCTCTGAACCACTGTGCTGCCCAGAATTAGATTGCCATCAGGTAAAAGGCATTCAGGTCTTGTGGCTTTGCATTAGATTACCTTCCAAACCCACGACCACCTCTATCAAGGAGCACAAGGGCAGCCGATACATAGGAACTCCACCCCCCTGCAAGTTCCCCTCCGACCCCTTCACCATCCCGACTTGGAAATATATCAGCTATTCCTTCAGCGTCACTGGGTCAGCATCCTGGCTCTCCCTCCCTAACGGCACTGTGTGGGTGTCCCTTCACCACACAGACTGCAGCGGCTCAAGGAAGCAGTTCACCCCACCCCCTCAAGGGGGCAACTAGGGACAGGCAATAAATGCTGGGCCCACCCAGCGACACTCTGGTCTTGTGAATCAGCGCAAATTAAATACGACTTGGAAATTGTGTTGCATCTTTGTTAGAACGTCTGTTGTTCCTAGAATCCCCACAGTGTGGGTACAGGCCCTTCAGCCCAATAAGTCCACACTGACCCAATCCCCTCCATTTACTCTGACCTACATATCCCTGATCACTGCAATTTAACACGGCTAATCCACCCTAACCTACACGTCATTGGACTGTGGGAGGAAATCAGATTGCCCGCAGGGTGCTCGCACTGACACTGGGAGAATGTGCAAACTCCACACAGGCAGTCGCCCAAGACCATAATCGAACTCTGGTCCCTGATGCTGTGAGACAGCAGTGCTAACCATTGAGCCACTGTGCCGCTTGGTTAAAGCATGAGTAAGTGTCAGTGTTTGTGGGTAATAACCTGCTGGGAAAGGCTACTGCAGAGCTCAAAACTATCACCATCAACTCAACCGACCCTCTGCACCCCACGAGGGGGAGGTGTGAAGGTGTCAACTCCTCTGAATTCTCCACCACTCCAAGGTATCACCCCACCAAGTCTCACCGCATGGGCGACAGTGTTTCAAGAAGGCAGCTCACCACCCACCTTCTCAAGGGCAACTAGGGACAGGCAATGAGTGCTGTCCCTGCCTGAGATACCCACATCCACTGAATGAATGTCAGACAAAAGGAAGGGGTCACCTATTTAAGACCAAGATGAGGAAGAATTACCTTTCTCTGAAGAGGGGAGTGAATCTGTGGATGGAACTTAGCATGATGACGAAACATCTGAGAACAGACCTACCAGCTCAGTGAGCAAGCGTACAACTTGAACCTCAAGCTGAGCTGCAAATCTTCTGCAAAATCACAATCTGTGGCATTCTTTACTGTAGAGCGCTGTTGAGGGTTAGGTCTTGTACTATTTTTTAGTAGGACACGGGTGTCGCTGACTGGGACCAGCATTCATTGCTCGTCCCTAGTTGCCCCTTGAGAAGATGGGGGTGAGCTGCTGCCTAGAACCGCTGCAGTCCACCCGCAGTGTCATTAGGGAGGGAATTGCAGAATTTTGACCCAGCGACAGTGAAGGGACGGCCGTGTTTCCAAGTCAGGATGGTGAGTGGCTCAGAGGGGAACTTGTAGGGGGTGGTGTTCCCATGTATCTGTTGCCCTTCTTCCTTCAAGATACAAGAGGTCAGGGGTTTGGAAGCAGCATGGAAACAGACCCTTCGGTCCAACATGTCCATGCTGACCAGATATCCTAAATTAACCTAGTCCCATTTGTCAGCATTTGGCCCATATCCCTCTAAACCTTTCCTATTCATGTACCCATCCAGATGCCTTTTAAATGTTGTAATTGTACCTGCCTCCACCACTTCCTCTGGCAGCTTGTTCCACACAAGCACCACCCTCTGGGGGAAAAAGTTGCCCCTCAGGCCCCTTTCCCATCTCACCTTAAACCTATGTCCTCCAGCTTTGGACTTGCCTACAGGGTGGGGTGGGGTGGGGAGCAATCCTTGTCTCTTTACCCTCTCCATGCTCTCATCCCTCAGCCTGCAATGATCCAGTAGACATGGCCCCTCATATAACTTGTAAAAAGGTACGAGGTTCCCGAATGGAACTCGTTCACACCCCAGGGACTGCCTGCATCCTCGAGATCACATGCTGTAATAGTGATTATATCACCAGCTTATCTCTTAAAGGTACTGAGAGGCCTCGAGTCGGAGAGTCATACAGCATGTTCCACGCACAAATGATACAGCAGTGAATATACGAGACAGGCCCTTCAAATAAAAAAAAGTAGTTCACCATATTTTCAAGCCACTCATGTTGAGCATCCTATCCGGGGCATCTGATCGCAGTGTGCATTTGATTTTGCTGCTTAAAGTCTCAGCGACCCTGCCCTCTGGAGAGAGAGTGCGTGTGTGTGTGTGTGGCAATGCAACATCTGATGCTCTGGAATAAAGGTGCAGTTGTTTCATGAACCAAGCTCTCTATTGAGAAAGGGCAATGGGGAATGAATACAGGAACGATGTTTTCGCATGTTCTGAGTATTTACAGACTCTGTTCTGTTGCAGCGCTCAATAGAATGAGTCGGGATGTTGGAGCAGTCTGATCCTTGATTATGCTGGCCAGTTTTCTGAAGGATGTGATCCTCAGAACATGTTTAGAGCAGTTTGTCTTCTGTGTGCACATGTGCAAACTTGTAAGGTATCTGTGGCTTTATAAGTAGACACAGCAAACTTTACCTTAAGTGGCACCTTACGAGCTGGCATTCTTGATTAAACCGGCAAGAAATGCATACCTCAAGCACTGCAAAGTTTACTGGACTATTCTGACCGATTGTTAGTTTTGTTTTATTGATCTCGATATCAATGGTGTTGGAATGGCCATATGAAATACTAACACCTGATTCAATTCCGAGTCACTTTCTCCTCAAATACTGCAATCTCAGAAGTCTGGTGAGGGTGTGAGTGAGAAGGCTCTCTGCCAGTAAGTTTTATTTAAGGCAAAAGTGTATTATTATTTAAGTGACTTTGGCTGTGATAAAGTATAACTGTGATGTGTATTCCCCCTGCATTGTATTTCTATTTCTTGGAGTGTGTTTTTATGTTTTCATTGAAATGGAGTCCCAGGTCGACAGGGTAGTAAAGAAGGCGCTTGGTACACTTGTCGTCATTGGTCAGAACATTGAGTACAGGGGTTGGGAGGTCATGTTACGGCTGTACAGGATATTATTTCGGCCACTTTTGGAATATTGTGTTCAGTTGTGGTCTCCCTCCTATCGGAAGGATGTTGTGAAACTTGAAAGGATGCAGAAATGATTTACAAGGATGTTGCCAGAGTTGGAGGGTTTGAGCTAGAGAGAGGCTGAACAGGCTGGGGCTGTTTTCCCTGGAGCGTCAGAGGCTGAGGGGTGACCTTATAGAGGTTTACATAATTATGAGGGGCATGGATAGGGTAAATAGGCAATGTCATTTCCCTGGAGTCGGGGAGTCCAGAACTAGAGGGGCATAGGTTTAGGGTGTAAGAGGAGAAATTTAAAAGGGACCTAAGGGGTAACTTTTTCACATAGTGTGGTGCGGTGTATGGAATGAGCTGCCAGAGGAAGTGGTGGAGGCTGGTACAATGACCCCATTTAAAAGGCGTCTGGATGGATAAATGATTAGATTTAGATTAGATTAGATTCTGTAAATGGGCCCTTCGGCCCAACAAGTCCACACCGACCCTCTGAAGAGTAACCCACCCAGACCCATTTCTGTCTGACTAATGCACCTAACCCTATGGGTCATTTAGCATGACCAATTCACCTGGTCTGCACATCTTTGGATTGTGGGAGGAAACCCACGCAGACATGGGGAGAACGTGCAAACTTCACACAGACAGTCGCCCGAAGTGTGGATTGAACCCAGTTCCCTGGCGCTGTGAGGCAGCAGTGCTAACCACAGAACCACCGTGAACAGAAAAGATTGAGGGGGATATGGGCCGGGTGCTGGCAAGTGAGACTAGATTGTGTTGGGATATCTGGTCAGCGTGGACGCGTTGGGCCGAAGGGTCTGTTTCCATGCAGTACCTCTCTCTCTGACTCTAGCTTATCCAGAACATTTGAACGTTTATGGCGCACTCCTGTTCTCGTAGTTATTAAAATGTTAGCTGTACGAGCAGAAAAGACAAAAGTAAGGATGCGATGTTTAAGTGAATTGTTGCTTTTTGACTGTGTGGGAGCAGCACCTCCAGTTCTGAACCACGCGTTGCTTTTTATCTTTGGAAGGATATCAGAATGTGACTGTCAATGTTATGGAGAAGGCTGTAGGGGATAGAGACTACAGTAAACTGGGCTTGTTCTTTCAGCAGACTTGCTAAAGCTACAAAACCCACTGGTCAGACCACAGCTGGAAAGCTGTGAACCATTTTTGGGGCCCTGTATCTAGGAAAGATAAATTGCTGTAGGAGGCAGTCCAGAGAACATTCACTCGGCTGATGCCAGGGATGGAGAGACCGTCTTATGAGAAGAGGTTGAGTAGGCACCTATTGGAGTTTTGAAGAATGAGCGGTGATCTTATTGAAATGTACAAGGGGGCTGGACTGGGCAGGGGTGGGGGGGGGAGGTTGTTTCCCCTCGTGGGAGCGTCGTAGGGCGGCACGGTGGCACAGTGGTTAGCACTGCTGCCTCACAGCGCCAGAGACCTGGGTTCAATTCCCGCCTCAGGCTACTGACTGTGTGGAGTTTGCACATTCTCCCCGTGTCTGTGTGGGTTTCCTCCGGGTGCTCCGGTTTCCTCCCACAGTCCAAAGATGTGCAGGTCAGGTGAATTGGCCATGCTAAATTGTCCGTAGTGTTAGGTAAGGGGTAAATGTAGGGGTATGGGTGGGTTGCGCTTCGGCGGGTCAGTGTGGACTTGTTGGGCCGAAGGGCCTGTTTCCACGCTGTAATCTAATCTAATCTAATCTACACTTACGGAGCTGAGGTGGCGAGGTTTGGAAATGTCAGGTTCCTCAATGACAATAGCCAACAATTTGTCCTGGAACTCCCCATGGAGCTGCAACGATCAAGAAGGCATATCAACGCCATCTTTTCCTCGGGCAGCTCACAAAGTTCGGCATGTCCATAAGGACCCTCACCAACTTGTACAGACGTACCATAGAAAGCATACTGTCCCAGTGCCTAATGGCCTGGTACAGTAACTGCTCTGCCCAGGCCCGTGAGAAACTACAGGAGGTTGTGTGCACAGCCCAGACCATCCGGGACCCCGCCATTCATACTACTTGTTCCTGCAGAAACATTGCAAACATCATGAAAGACTCCTCACTCCCTCCCTCCCTGGTAATGCTGCCCCGCTGTCTCTATCTGTGTGTCTTCCTCTACCCCCCCCCCCCCACGCGCGCTCTCCCCGTTTTCTCAAACAACCAGCACAGAGGCAATGGGCTGATGGGTCCCTTTTATGCACGGCTTGACCATATGATCCGCTCCTGCTCTCTTGGTCGGATCTCGGTGGACAGACTCGGTCGTTACCAGTAGTTTTATTATGGTGGTGTTGGAGGAGGAGAGAATGGAGCGGGGGGCGCAGTGCAGCAGAGACAGAAATAACCTGCCATGATGTAGCACCTTCAGCAAACACGCAGATGTTCACAAGTCGCTGCTGTAATGTCAAAAACGCAATGGCCTCATCTCACACAGCAAGATCCCACAAACAGCAAGGTGATCACCACCAGATTACATTTTCTCTTTTTTTTCTCTGACAAAGCAAGGTGGCTTGAGGGATTAATATTGTGTTTGTGGCTGTGGGAATAAGTCTGTCCCTCTCGCTGTCTTTCTCTGTCTCTCTGTGTCTCTGTCTTTCTGTGTGTGTGTGTGTGTCTTTCTGTGTCTCTCCCTCTGGTTTCTGTCTGTGTGTCTGTCTCTCTGTCTGTGTGTGTCACACTGTGTTGCTCTATCTGTGTCACGCTCAGCATGTCTGTCTCTGTCTGTGCGTGTGTATATTGATTCTGGGTGAACATAGCTATACTTCAGACTCTAAACAAGCTTGACGAAACACACATGTTTTGGAAAAGAAAATTAAGCCCTTAAAATACTTGCAATGACGCACGGGCTGGTGTTGTTTTCACCATGAGCATGTAGTCCCATCAACTTCATAGTGACACAGAAATGGCGTAGACTGACAAGAAACAGCTGATCCCATTCCAGCACTCAACAACAATCACAGCATCGTAACTGGACACATCCCTCCCTCCCCATTCATCGGCTGTGCAAACTCCTGGGGGGTGGGGGGGAAAGGCTTAGCGAAACACTTGCATTTATGTAGTGCCTCTCACAACCAGCGAGCTTTGCTGAGCATTTTGTGGCCAGTGAAGTGCTTTCTGAAGCGTAATTACTGTCAGTGTGGTGTAGCAGTCATCTGGAGACCCCAGACTAGGAGCTCTCCACAGACAAGAAATTACTTTGACAGGTTCAAGTCCCACCCACAGCTGCTGGTGGGGTTTAAATTCTGAATCAATCTTCAATTTTGAATAAAACTTTTAATCTAACTGTGTACGAGTTGGGACGTTATGTTGAGGTTGTACAGGACATTAGTGAGGCCTCTTCTGGAGTACTGTGTCCAGTTTTGAGCGCCCTGTTATAAGAAGTATATTATTAAGCTTGGAGGGGGTTCAGAAGAGATTTACCAGAATGCTACTGGGAATGGAGGGTTTGAGCTATAGGGAGAGGTTAAATAGGCTGGGAGTTTTTTCCCTGGAGCATCGGAGGCTGAGGGGTTTATAAAATCATGAGAGGCATGGATAGGATAAATAGACAAGGTGGGGTGGGGGAGCCCAGAACTAGAGGGCTATAGGTTTAAGGTGAGAGGGGAAAGCTTTGAAAGGGACCTAAGGGGCAACTTTTTCAGGTAGATGTGGATGTGGTGGAGGCTGGTACAATAACAACATTTAAAAGGCATCTGGATGGGCATATGAATATGAAGGGTTTAGAGGGATGTGGGCCAAGTGCAGACAAAGGGACTGGATTAACTAGGTCTGGTCGGCATGGATGAGTTGGACCGAAGGGTCTGTTTCTGTACTGTACGACTCTATGACCCTTGGACAAAGGGTGAGTGATAACACCCAGAGCACCCATTCCGTGTGCTGTTGAGGGATACGTATTGAACAGGACAGCCGAGGTGGTGTCCCAGCTGAACGAATGATGGTGATGGGGTGAGCTCCAGTTACCAACCCAACCAGCGAGTTCAGGTGCAGTCCTGGCTGCCTCCCAACCTGAGAGTGGCAACTGCCTCACTCAGTGCTAACTGTCAGCTACTGGCATTTAGCACGGACTGCACATCCACCTTCACTCAACGACCTTTACTTATTCTGAGATTCCCCACTTGCTCAGTCACACATTCCCAGTAACACCCTCGCTCACTCACTAACTCATGCACACTCCTACACACACACACTTACGTGCACACACATACTCAGACAGACTCTTGTGCACGTGTGTGCACATACCCCTCTGTATACCCCCACACACTTTTACACACATCACACCTCTGTACACACTCACACGTATGTATGCACCCGTGCACACATCACACCATTGTGTACTCTGACACACACACGCACGCACACACATCGCACCACTGTTTACTCATGCATACCCCTACATACTCATGCACATCACACCTCTGTATACATACATGAATCCCTACACAAGCATATACACGTCACATCTGTGTATACACGCACATCCCTACACACACGTACATCACACCTCTGTATACACACGTGCATCCCTACACACACATGTACATCACCTCTGTATACACACGTGTACCCCTACACATGTGTGTACACCACACCTCTACACACGCGTATCCCTACACACAGATGTACAACACACCTCTGTATACACACGCACACCCCTACACAGACACATGTACACCACGCCTCTGTACACACACATTTGCTGATTCTCTCACACTGACACACTTGGTCTCTCCCATCTGTACATTCACTTTCTCTGACCCTCACACTCTCGTGTATTCAGTCACTCTCTCTCACATGCAAACACCTGGATACACACACTCATGTGGTCAAACTCTGTCTACCTCTCCCTCATGCATTCACTCATGAGAAGGGGGAATAAGGAGTGAGGGAAAGTGCAAGGTTGCTGCAGAATGCTCCCGGCAAATAGAACTCACATGTCGTTACATCAGAATGGATTAGATTTATTCGTCACATGTAGTCATGTGAGCACAGGGAAAGGTTTACACGTCGCCACTTTTGACACCATTGGAGGTGCCTGGGTACAGAATGGTCAATGCAAATTCTTAAGGATATTCTTATGGTGTGTAACGCCGTAGTGCCTTTCACATCAAGCAGGCAGCTCCTAGCAATCAGCAGCTGTGTGCAGCGTTGGAGTTGATAAGCTAGAGTTTGCAGTGTGTGTGTGTGAGACTTGTGACTGATCGGTAAAGATTAACCCTGCTCTCCAATCGATAGTGGCAGTCGGATCTTGTTGCACCTGTTGGAGGGGTGGGTACAGTGTGATTTTTTTTTTAACAGGAAGGTGTGACTGGTATCTGCTGAGCTGTACATAGCCCCCTCGCCATTTGTTGTCACTTCAACCACAGAAGCCTCACACTTGTTGCAGAAAATGTGCTGGTCTTTTTTTTTAACTTTTGGAGCTGTTTTATTGACCACTCATCTTTCTTTGCTGCTCTTCAGCTTTACTCTCCAAGAGGCCAGTTAGAGGAGAGCAATTGTGCATTTGCATAGCACCCCTTGTGATCCGGGAGGCTTTCATGAATTTCCTGAGCACTCTGCTTCCTGTAGATGGCAGAAACATAGAATCCCTACAGCATGGGGGCCGGCCATTAGACCCAACAAGTCCACACCAACCCTCTGAGGAGCATCCCACCCTGACTCACTCTCACTCTCCTAAGCTATCCCTATAACCTTGCATTTCCCACGGCCAGTCCACCCGAACCTGCACGTCCCTGGGCACTATGTGGCAACTCAGCAAGGCCAATCCACCCTAACCTGCACATCCCTGAATGCTATGGGACGATTTAGCACTGCCAATCCACCCTAACCTGCACATCCCTGGACTCTATGGGGCAACTCAGAAAAGCCAATCCACCCTAACCTGCACATCCCTGAACGCTATGGGGCAACTCAGCACAGCTAATCCACCCTAACCTGCACATCCCTGGACACCATGGGGCAACTCTGCACGGCCAATCCACCCTAACCTGCACATCCCTGGACACCATGGGGCAACTCTGCACGGCCAATCCACCCTAACCTGCACATCATCAGATTGTAGGAGGAAACATGAAATGAACAAGTCTAGCGACAAAAATTCAGATCTGGGAGACCTTATGGATATGTAAAAAGTTGAGGAGCATGGATAGGTGAACAGCCAAGGTCTTTTTCCTAGGGTAGAGGAGTCTAAAACTGGAGGGTGTTGGTTTAAGGTGAGAGGTGAAAGATTTAAAAAGGACCAAAGGGGCAACCTTTACATGCAAACGGTGATGTGTGTATGGAATGAGCTGTCAGAGGGAGTGGTGGAGGCTGGTACAATGACAAAATTTAAAAGGCATCTGGACAGGGCATATGAATAGGAAAGGTTTAGAGGGATATGGGCCAAGTGCTGGCAAATGGGTCTGGATTAATTTAGGATATCTGGTCGGCATGGACGAGTTGTACTGAAGAGTCTGTTTCCCTGCTGTACATCTCTGTGACTCTATGACCACAAGTTTGCTCTCCCATTAGAGGGAGAGAAACAGCTGGTGAGGACCACCATGCCTCAGGCGAGGGGAGAGTTGAGAAGGAGAGTGCTTCATGGTAACCTTGGTTGGTGCAGGAATCGAACCCATGCCTTTGGTATCACTCTTCATCGCAAACCAGCCATCCAACCAACTGAGCTAACTGGTCGAGAAGGATATGTTTGCATTGAAGGTGGTACAGCTGGATTGCTCCCTGCAATTAAAGGGTGCATATTGTATGATCACTAGATCCATATAGCACAGCAAGAGACCCTTTGGCCCAACCAGCCCCTGCTGCCCATAATCCCAAACTAACCAGTCCCACTTGCCTGCTCCTGGCCCACACCCCTCCAAACCTTTCCTATTCATGTACTTATCCAAATGTCTTTTAAACACTAACTGTACCCATATCTATTACTTCCTCTGGAAGTTCATTCCTCACAACAACCGCACTGTGTGTTTTAAAACCACCCCCCTCCCCTGTCTTTCCTGAATCTTTCTCCTCTCACCTTAATACAGCGAAGAACAGATTTATTTCGATTTGCGGGAAGGCAGATCTGTGCTTTCAGAAACCCTGGGTTCCATACCGCTGGCATACCCTCCCCATACCGTCCACTTGTCTCTCGGGTTTGTTAAGATGCTGTCTGAGACTGGCCTCTGAGGGACGCGGCATGGGGGATATTCACAACAGTAGCACTGTGCTTGAGCTGATGTCCTGCAGTCCCGTAATGGAACTTCCAAGTGAGTGATTAGCAAGGTCAAATGGTACGCTACCCTTTTATCGCAAGGGGATTGGTATGTGGGGAATGTGGGTTAATTTGGGGTTTTGGAGAGATTGGCTGAACTGCCCAAATTAGGAAATGTGTCGACCATTCCTTCAGAGTCGCTGGGTCAAACTCTTAAGTACAAAAGGCCACTGTGTGGGTGTCCCTGTTCAGGAAGGCAGCTCACCCCCACCTTGTCGAGGGGCAATTAGGAATGGGGCAGTAAATGCTGTGCCCAGCAAGCGCTGCCTACATCCCAGGAGTGATCTGTGAAAATAGGGTCACCACCATAGCTACCTCAATGACTGTACAATCTGCTAGCAACGGGCAGGTTTCTAGTCCCTGACCCTTATCCATCACCCAGTGTTTGTCAGTGTTTCTTTAATATGTGCTGAAATAATAACAGCCCTCCTGACTGTGTACCATTGTCCTTTCACTGATACCACTATCAGAACACCCGATCTTTCAGATTAAATGTGGTCCGTATTGGCAAATGAGCAGTGGATGTCAGTTACTGTTTTGAGTTCCAAGAGAAAGCTTTTAACCTGGTCAGAGATGTTATACCACGCCCTCTGGAGCAGGTGGGATCTGAAACCGGGCCTCCTGGCTCCGAGGTAGGGACGCTACCACTGTCACCATAAGGGCCCTTGAGGATTCTATCCCTCAGCCAGTATCACTGTAAACAGATGATCTGGACCATTGCGCCATTGCGGGAGCGATGGATGTGTCCAACATCCCGGAATCTCTCCCTCTGAAACTTCCACTCCCACCAGCTTTCCGATAAATGTGTTGGTCCTGGGATCTGATCAGGAAGAGGATCTGGTTGCTGGGGCATTCCACAGATTTCTCGCTGTGTTTTCCAACTTGTCAATTAGACATGAGTGATACTTCAGAAGGGAAACATGAAAATATAGCCAAGCATTAGGATGGTGTTCTGTCTCTGTGTCTGTGTCTGCCTCCCCCCCCCCCCCCCCTCTCTCTCTCTCTCTTGCCCCCCCCCCCTCCTCTCTCTTTGCCCCACCCCCCCTCCTCTCTCTCTCTCTTTGGCCCCCCCACCTCTCTCTCTCTCTCTCTCTTTCCCCCCCTCTTCTCCCCCCCCCTCCTCTTCCCCCCCCCCTCCTCTGCCCCCTCTCTTCGCCCCCCCCTCCTCTTCCCTCCTCCTCCTCTTCCCTCCTCTTTCCCCCCTCCTCCTCTTTCCCCCATCATCCCCTTTCCCCCCTCATCCCCTTTCCCCCCCTCCTCTCCCCCCCCCCTCCTCTCCCCCCCCCCTCCTCTCCCCCCCCTCCTCTCCCCCCCCCTCCTCTCCCCCCCCTCCTCTCCCCCCCCTCCTCTTCCCCCCCCTCCTCTTCCCCCCCCTCCTCTTCCCCCCCTCCTCTTCCCCCCCCTCCTCTTCCCCCCCCCTCCTCTTCCCCCCCCCTCCTCTTCCCCCCCCCTCCTCTTCCCCCCCCTCCTCTTCCCCCCCCCTCCTCTTCCCCCCCCTCCTCTTCCCCCCCCTCCTCTTCCCCCCCCTCCTCTTCCCCCCCCTCCTCTTCCCCCCCCTCCTCTTCCCCCCCCTCCTCTTCCCCCCCCTCCTCTTCCCCCCCCTCCTCTTCCCCCCCCTCCTCTTCCCCCCCCCTCTCTTCCCCCCCCCTCCTCTCCCCCCCCTCCTCTCCCCCCCTCATCCCCTTTCCCCCCTCATCCCCTTTCCCCCCCTCCTCTTCCCCCCCTCCTCTTCCCCCCCTCCTCTTCCCCCCCCTCCTCTTCCCCCCCTCCTCTTCCCCCCCTCCTCTTTCCCCCCTCCTCTTTCCCCCCTCCTCTTCCCCCCCCTCCTCTTCCCCCCCTCCTCTTCCCCCCCTCCTCTTCCCCCCCTCCTCTTCCCCCCCCTCCTCTTTCCCCCCCCTCCTCTTTCCCCCCCCTCCTCTTCCCCCCCTCCTCTTCCCCCCCCTCCTCTTCCCCCCCCCTCCTCTTCCCCCCCCCCTCCTCTTCCCCCCCCCCTCCTCTTCCCCCCCCCTCCTCTTCCCCCCCCCCTCCTCTTCCCCCCCCCCTCCTCTTCCCCCCCCCCTCCTCTTCCCCCCCCCCTCCTCTTCCCCCCCCCCTCCTCTTCCCCCCCCTCTTCCCCCCCCTCTTCCCCCCCCCCCTCTTTCCCCCCCCTCCTCTTTCCCCCCCCCTCCTCTTTCCCCCCCCCTCCTCTTTCCCCCCCCCCCTCCTCTTTCCCCCCCCCCCTCCTCTTCCCCCCCCTCCTCTTCCCCCCCCTCCTCTTCCCCCCCTCCTCTTCCCCCCCCCTCCTCTTCCCCCCCCTCCTCTTCCCCCCCCTCCTCTTCCCCCCCCTCCTCTTCCCCCCCCCTCCTCTTCCCCCCCCTCCTCTTCCCCCCCCTCCTCTTTCCCCCCCCTCCTCTTTCCCCCCCCTCCTCTTTCCCCCCCCCTCCTCTTTCCCCCCCCCTCCTCTTTCCCCCCCCCTCCTCTTTCCCCCCCCTCCTCTTTCCCCCCCCCCCTCCTCTTTCCCCCCCCCCTCCTCTTTCCCCCCCTCCTCCTCTTTCCCCCCCCTCCTCCTCTTTCCCCCCCCTTCCCCCCCCCCCCCCCCCTGGGTCGAGGGGGCCAGGTATTAGTCAGGGGTAAATGTAGAGTAACAGGGTCAGGGAATGGCAGATACTCCTCAGAGGGCCAGTGTGGATTTGCTGGGCTGAAGGGCCTGTTTCCACACTGTCGGGATTCTATGATTCTGTCAGGGGATCAAGGGGGTTTGCTCAGGGACAGTGGATGTGCAGCTCAGCTCCTGTTTGAGTGGTCGAGCGACCAAATGGCCTAATCCTGTTCCTATTTCTGACAGTGGGCAGTCCTGAGGTGGGGTAGACTGTTTCTGATTTAGCATTTTATCCAAAAGGCCATGCCCTGGCACAGACCCCTCCTGAAAGCACGTCCTTCCCTCTCTGAGGCAAGGAGACTTCCCATTGTGCCATACTCTGACGCTTGAGGCCAGGGTTTGGAAAACCTGCATGGGTTTTTGTTGTGTGTGGTTATTTTTAATTTTTTAAAAAAGAAAAATCCAGGTAAACTGTTGGGGTCTCAATCCTTTTGAACTTGACACTGATGAGCCAGCATTCTGTCGAGCAAGGTCATTAACACGCTTCCGTGATCTCTGAATGAAGCAGTGTGCAAGCTGCAGAAGTGTTGGTAATCGTTTCATTAAAAACCGCATTTAGTTTTGCATGGCCAGCTCTCTCGGAGGGAGGGATGCAAATTTTTAGGGAAATCCACAGCTGAACCGATAAAATCTTTGTCACAAACGGAAAATTGTGTGGAGAGATGGAGACAGAAAGCGAGAGAGAGAGAAAAAGGAAGCTGAGTTAACATTTCGGGTTCAGTGACCTATCAGAACTGATTGTAGCTCGGAAAAGGTTGGTGTTTATGTTGGGGAGGAGGGGGGTAAACATTAGAGTCACCGAACCATACAGCATGGAAACAGTCCCTTGGGTCCATCCACTCCATGCCAACCAAATATCCTCAATTAATCTAGTCCCATTTGCCGGCACTTGGCCCATATCCCTTCTTATTCATATACCCATCCAGTTGCCTTTTAAATGTTGTCATTGTACCAGCCTCCACCACTTCCCCTGGCATTCCATACACGTACTACCCCCTACCTGAAAAGGTTGCCCCTTAGGTCCCTTTTTTATCTGTCCCCTCTCATCTTAAACTTACGCCTCTCCAGTTTTAGAAACCCCCTACCCTGGGGGAAAAAGACCTTGAGTATTCACCCAATCCATGCCCCTCAGCCTCTGACGCTCCAGGGAAAACAGCACCAGCCTATTCAGCCTCTCCCTGTAACTCAAACCCTCCAACCCTGGCAACATCCTTGTAAATCTTTTCTGCACCGTTTCAAGTTTCACAACATCCTTCTGGTAGCCCAGAGAGAGAGAGAGAGAGAGAGAGAGAGAGTGAGAGCAGCAGTCCACCAGACAAAAGGATGGATAATAGTGAGCCAGGGAGAATCAACAGGACAGCACAGTGGCTCAGTGGTTAGCACTGCTGCCTCACAACACCAGGGACCCAGGTTCAATTCCCGCCTCAGGGAATTACGTGCACATTCTCCCCGTGTCTGCGTGGGTTTCCTCTGGGTGCTTCGGTTTCCTCCCACAGTCCACCATGCTAAATTGCCCGTAGTGTTAGGCGCATTAGTCAGGGGTAAATGTAAGGGAATGGGTCTGGGTGGGTTGCTTTTCAGAGGGTCGGTGTGGACTTGTTGGGCCGAAGGGCCTGTTTCCACACTGTAGGGAATTGAATCTAATCTAAAACAGCTGCTAATGGGGACCATGAGTGGGGTGAGAACCCATTGGCTGTGAAGAGAGCAGCTGAGATGGTAACAGGGCCCGGGCTGTGGGGCTGGGTAAAGGACACAGAAGGAAGTTTTCAGGCCCGAGAATTACTGAACTGCATATTGAGTCCTGATGGCTGCAGGGTCCCCCAAGCGGAAAATGAGGCGCCGAACATCTTTGTCACTTTATTTACATTGGTAATGTCACTAGATTAGTGATTGGAATGCCCGGTCTGACACCTGGGAGACGTAGGAGTTAATTACCAATTACTGAGTAATGACGGCTATGAAGCTGTTAGTGATAGTTGGAGAAATGTCTAATGCCCTCAGGCCCTTCCTTTTTATAGGAAAGAAATAAGACCACTGCAGCAGAACTCACTTCTGAGGAGCTCCAAACCGTTCCTATTCATATACCCATCCAGATGCCTTTAAAAAGTTGTAATTGTACCATTCTCCACCACTTCCTCTGGCAGCTTGTTCCATACACGCACCACCCTCTGTGTGAAAAAGTTGCCCCTCTGGTCCCTTTTATGCCTTTCCACGCTCTCACCCTAAACCTATGCCCTCCAGTTCTGGACTCCCCCACCTTGTCTATTTATCCTATCCATGCCCCTCATGATTTTATAAACCTCTAAAAGGTCACCTCTCAGCCGCCGACGCTCCAAGAAAAACAGCCCCAACCTGTTCAGGCTCAAATCCTCCGACCCTGGCAACATCCCTGTAAATCTTTTCTGAACCCTTTCAAGTTTCACAACATCCTTCCTCGAGGAGGGAGACCAGGATTGCACAAAATATTCCAAAAGTCGCCTAACCAATGTCCTGTACAGCCACAACATGACCTCCCAACTCCGCTATTCAATACTAGTGGAAACATCTTCTCCACGTCCACTTTATCCAGGCCTCTCAGTATTCGGTAAGTTTCAATCAGATCCCACCCACCCCCATCCTTCTAAACTCCATCGAGTACAGGCCCAGAGTCCTCCACCACTCCCCATGTGACAAGCCCTTCACCCCCGGGATCATTCTTGTAAACCTCCTCTGGCTCCCTGCGCCCCCACCCCACCGCACCCCCACCACCTCACCAAGGCCTGCACATCTTCCTTAGATACGGGGCCCAAAACTGCTCACGGTATTCCAAATGTGGTCTGACTAGAACCTTAGTTGAAAATGTGGTGCTGGAAAAACACCGCATGCCAGGCAGCATCCGAGAAGCAGGAGAATCAACGTTTCAGGCTTAAGCCCTTCTTAAGAGGGGCTTATGCCTGAAACGTTGATTCTCCTGCTCCTCGGATGTTGCCTGGCATGCTGTGTTTTTCCAGCACCACATTTTTCAACTCTGGTACTCCAGCATCTGCAGTCCTCACTTTCTCCTAGTTGACCAGAACCTTATGCAGCCTCAGCAGTACATATCTGAGGTAGTGAGGCAAGAGATCAATCTGAGACTGGTACAGTTGAGAGCAAAGGCAAGTCAAACAGTCAGGGCAGGCAGGGACAAGGTAGGACTGATAAATTAAACTGCATTTATTTCAAATGCAAGAGGCCTAACAGGGAAGGCAGATGAACTCAGGGCATTGTTAGGAACATGGGACTGGGATATCATAGCAATTACAGAAACATGGCTCAGGGATGGGCAGGACTGACAGCTGAATGTTCCAGGATACAAATGCTACAGGAAGGACAGAAAGGGAGGCAAGAGAGGAGGGGGAGTGGCATTTTTGATAAGGGATAGCATTACAGCTGTGCTGAGGGAGGATATTCCCGGAAATACATCCAGGGAAGTCATTTGGGTGGAACTGAGAAATAAGAAAGGGTTGATCACCTTATTGGGATTGTGTTATAGACCCCCCAATAGTCAGAGGGAAATTGCAAAACAAACTTGTAAGGAGATCTCAGCTATCTGTAAGAATAATAGGGTGGTTATGGAAGGGGATTTTAACTTTCCAAACATAGACTGGGACTGCCATAGTGTTAAAGGTTTAGATGGAGAGGAATTTTTTTAAGTGTCCACAAGACAATTTTCTGATTCAGTTTGTGGATGTACCTACCAGAGAAGGTGCAAAACCTGACCTACTCTTGGGAAATAAGGCAGGGCAGGTGACTGAGGTGTCAGTGGGGGAGCACTTTGGGGCCAGCGATCATAATTCTATTAGCTTTGGAATAGTGATGGAAAAGGATATACCAGATCTAAAAGTTGAATTTCTAAATTGGAGAAACGCCAATTTTGACGGTATTAGGCAAGACCTTTCGAAAGCTGATTGGGGGCGGATGTTCACAGGTAAATGGACGACTGAAAAATGGGAAGCCTTCGTAAATGAGATAACAAGAATCCAGAGAAAGTACATTCCTGTCAGAGTGAAAGGGAAGGCTGGTAACTATAGGGAATGCTGGATGACTAAAGAAATTGAGGGTTTGGTTAAGAAAAAGAAGGAAGCATATGTCAGGTATAGACAGGACAGATCGAGTGAATCCTTAGAGTATAAAGGAAGTAGGAGTATACTTAAGAGGTAAATCAGGAAGGCAAAAATGGGACATGAGATCGCTTTGGAAAATAGAATTAAGAAGAATACAAAAGGATTTTACCAATACATTAACGACAAAAGGGTATCGAGGGAGAGAATAGGGACCCCTCAAAGATCAGCAAGGCTGCCTTTGTGTAGACCCGCAGGAGATGGGAGAGATACTAAATGAGTATTTTGCATCAGTGTTTACTGTGAAAAGGACATGAAAGATACAGAATGTAGGGAAATATATGGTGACATCTTGAAAAATGTCCATATTACAGAAGAGGAAGTGCTGAATGTCTTGAAATGCATAAAAATGTATAAATCCCCAGGACCTAATCAGGTGTACCCTAGAACTCTGGGAAGCTAGGGAATGCTGGGCCTCTTGCTGAGATTTTTTTTATCATCGATAGTCACAGGTGAGGTGCCAGAAGACTGGAGGTTGGTTAACGTGGTGCCACTGTTTAAGAAAGGTGGTAAGGACAAGCCAGGGAACTATAGACCGGTGAGCCTGACGTCGGTGGTGGGCAAGTTGTTGGAGGGAATCCTGAGGGATAGGACGTACTTGTATTTGGAAAAGCAAGGACTGATTAGGGATAGTCAACAAGGCTTTGTGCGTGGGAAATCATGTCTCACAAACTTGATTGAGTTTTTTGAAGAAGTAACAAAGAGGATTGATGAGGGCAGAGCAGTAGATGTGATCTATACGGACTTCAGTAAGGCGTTCAACAAGGTTCCCCATGGGAGACTGGTTAGCAAGGTTAGATCTCCTGGAATACAGGGAGAACTAGCCATTTAGTTACAGAACTGGCTCAAAGGTAGAAGACAGGGTGGTGGTGGAGGGTTGTTTTTCAGACTGGACGCCTGTGACCAGTGGAGTGCCACAAGGGTGGGTGCTGAGTCCTCTACTTTTTGTTATTTACATAAATGATTTGGATGTGAGCATAAGAGGTACAGTTAGTAAGTTTGCAGATGACACCAAAATTGGAGGTAAAATGGGCAGCGCAGAAGGTTACCTCCGATTACAACAGGATCTGGACCAGATGGGCCAATGGGCTGAGGTGGCAAATGGAGTTTAATTTAGATAAATGTGAAGTGCTGCATTTTGGGAAAGCAAATATTCGCAGGACTTTTACACTTAATGGTAAGGTCATGGGGAGTGGTGCTGAACAAAGAGACCTTGGAGTGCAGGTTCATAGCTCCTTGAAGGTGGAGTCGCAAGTAGAGTGAAGAAGGTGTTTAGTATGCTTTCCTTTATTGGTCAGAGTGTTGAGTACAGGAGTTGGGAGGTAATGTTGCGGCTGTGCAGGACATTGGTTAGACCACTGTTGGAATATTGTGTGCAATTCTGGTCTATCGAAAGGATGTTGTGAAACTTGGAAGGGTTCAGAAAAAGTTTTATAAGGATGTTGCCAGGATTGGAGGATTTGAGCTATAGGGAGAGGCTGAACAGGCTGGGGCTGTTTTCCCTGGAGCGTCGGAGGCTGAGGGGTGACCTTACAGAGGTTATTAAAATCATGAGGGGCATTGATAGGGTAAATAGACTAAGTCTTTTTCCTGGGGTCAGGAAGTCCAGAACTAGAGGGGATAGGTTTAGGGTGAGAGGGGAAAGATATCAAAGAGATCTAAGGGGCAACTTTTTTTCACAAAGAGGGTGGTACGTGTATGGAATGAGCTGCCAGAGGAAGTGGTGGAGGCTGGTGCAGTTGCAACATTTAAAAGGCATCTGGATGGGTACATGAATAGGAAGGGTTTGGAGGGATATGGGCCGGGTGCTGGCAGGTGGGACTAGCTTGGGTTGGGATATCTGGTCGGCTTGGACCCGAAGGGTCTGTTTCTGAGCTGTACATCTCTGACTCTGGTCTTCTGGAGCTGTCTGTGACTGAGCTCGCCTCCTCCACGCCTTATCTCTGTCAGCACTCGTGGCCAGTTCTATTTTGGTTGCATCCTGTGTTAAGATGTGGGTCTGAGAGCAGTGTGTTCCACTGCAGAGCAGACACCGCCCTGCTTGGCTGAATTATCCCCAGATCAGCCATTCCTGCCTCCTTTTGCAACCTGGTGTCTCACGGTCCTGTCCCCTAACAAGGGGATTGAGTTTAAGAGCCGCAAGGTTTTGCTGCAGCTCAATGAAACCCAGGTTAGATCACACTTGGAATATTGTGTCCAGTTCTGGTCCACTCATTCTAGGAAGGATGTAGACGCTTCAAAGAAGGTGCAGAGGAGATTTTGCCAGGATGCTGCCTGAATTGGAGGGCTTGTTTTATGAAGAGTTGTTGGGTATTCCACACTGAAGAGGAGGAGGAAGAGAGGTGACTTGATAGAGGTGTACAAGGTAGTGAGAGGCGAAGAGAGAGTAGACAGCCAGAGACGGTTCCCAGAAAAGGTGGTCACAAGGGGGCATAACTTTAAGGTGATTGGAGGAAAGTTTAGAGGAGATGTCAGAGGCAGGTTCTTTATGCAGACAGTGGGAGGTGTATGGAATGTGTTGCCAGCAGTGGTAGTAGTCACAGACATTTTTTTAGGTACACTACAATGTGGAAACAGGCCCTTCGGCTCAACAAGTCCACGTCGACCCTCTGAAGAGTAACGCAACCAGTCCCATTTCCCTCTGACTAACACACTTAAGACTATGGGCAATTTAGCAGGGCCATTTCACTGGGCCTGCACATCCTTAGACTGTGGGAGGAAACCGGAGCAGCCGGAAGAAACCCGCGCAGACACGGGGTGAATGTGCAAACTCCACACAGACAGTCGCCTGAGGTTGGAATCGAACCCGGGTCCCTGGCACTGTGAGACTGCAGTGCTAACCACAGAGCCACCATGCCGCCCTAAATTAGGGCCGTTTAAGTGACTGCTGGACAAGCACATGGACGGCAGTAAATTGAGGGGTGTGTAGGTTAGGTTGATCTTAGATTAAGATAAATGCTCAATACAACACCGTGGGCCGAAGAGCCGGTACTGTTTTGTGTTGTTTTGTGTTCTGTCTCCAGACCCTGTCTCTTGGTGGTGGAGGGGGGCAGGGGTGCAAACCAGACTGAGTCTCTCGGTGCTTTACCCACTGAGGGTTAGCTGCCCTGCCGACAGAACCCGCCATCCGAACAGGAGTGTGCTTCCTCATCGTTGGGGATATCACTGGCCGGAGGGAATTGCCTCGGGCTCCCTCTGCACAGGGTTCCACGCATGAGCTTTGAAAATGTCAGGAGGAGTAGGCCATTCAGCCCTTCATGCCGTTCTTTTGGATCATAGCTGATTATCCAACTCAATCCCTTGTTTCCCCGCTTTCTCTCCTTTGGCCCCCAACTCCTACCTCTAAC